>NC_089204.1:18007008-18172834 GCF_963930695.1 Labrus bergylta | reverse complement strand
GTGCATTATACTGCCATCAATTGGTATGAATTGTGGAATCTATAACATTAAAAGGTTTTTTAAACGACGAAAGAGATTTCTTTGCCAGTTCTTTGTCATTGCTGATAATGAATGTAAAACTTGAACACTGTCTGTGGCTTTTTAATTTCATACTGACATTAGAAAAAACAGATCCAATGTGGTAATGAAGTCTGGCTCTCGTGGTAGAAATCAGTTCTTTGTTATCAACCGATTTTTGTCTACAGTCAAACTAGAGGCCCTTGATCTTAAAGCAGGACGGACTTTATTGTGCACTCATTGCATTAAACGGTTTGTTTTCTTATAAGTTATTTTGTATTCCAAGCTTGTGTAAATAGATTCATACATTTATGGCTTTAGGGGTAACAAGGTCAGCACTCACACACACATGCATGTGCACAAGCACCCGTTCACCCCTTGTCTAAATTGCACCGAGGATTTTCTGATCTTGAACCAGCTTGTTAAAAAGACCTTGTCAGTCAAAGTTGCAAGCTTCTAGAGTTGTTGTTGCCATTCCTCTTGTCACCCTGACAGCGATGCATGTCGTGCATTACAAACATGCAGCCAGACAACATAACTTTAAATGAAATGGTGTTCTGTCAGACTTGTGAAATTATTATTATTATGCTACAAGGAAGCAGTGTGAAACTTTAATTCAAACTATTTAATGCTGTTTAAAAAAACATTCTAATTTCTGTTTTGATTGATTTTTTTTTAATCCCATAATAATGTTTTTAGGCTTTATCATGTCCTTACTCAGATTAAAATAAACCTGAAGTCATGGGATCTGAAATTTAACAACAGACTTTGTTCCAACAGCAAAGAGTAAATGGCTAATTTTCATTACAATGGCTGTAGATGTGTAACAATAATGTAGCAACCAAATAATGATCAATGAGGAGTGACTAAGGTGTCACTAAAACTAAGTGCCTGCATTCTCTGGAAATCTTACAAGGTCACTTGCTAAACAAAAGGCTCTCCAAAAAAAGTTTCCCTATTGAATTTCAAGTTGATCTATGTATACTCTCTGAGGCCTTTGTAACTGTATGTCTTTATTTTCTGTGTTTTCCAGGCCAGGAGGAGGATGGGAGGAAAGTTTTGGTCCTCAGTTACCCCCAGTATTGCCGCTATCGCTCAGTGTTGGCGCGGCTCAGAGAGCAGCCGTCCTCCCTGCTCATCGACCACACAGTGCTGGCACTGGGCGGCATCGCTGCGTTGGGAGGAAGCACAAGGATCTTATACTGCCGGGACACCTTCGAACATCCCGCCCTTCTACAGAACGACAGCATCTGTGACGAGTTTGGTGAGTGAAGCAACTGGACATTTCAATGAAGTTTAAAGATTAGCTCATCTGAAAATCCAACAACCATTACAGTAACAGTTTATGGCCGTTAGAGAGTTGCTTATCGCCCCATGAAACATGTAGCTCCTCATGTCCTGAACTCTGAATGTAAGCAGGCACTTTAAACTCATTCTCACAGTTTGGTTCATCTCATACTTTCAATTATGTCATTATGGTTACCCAAACCATTTGTTCAAGTCTGCCTCTAGTGGAAAATGGACACTGTGTGCACTTTGTGGGCCAAGCTTTTTGATTCCATTGTGTGAAATCCCAGAAAAATGTACTTGAATTCATTTAAGATTTCATTTTGTTAAAGGTCTGACCATGAAACTGAAAAGCATTGAGGGCCAAAGAATAGGTAGCTTCTGTATCTTTTTGTTCCAAAGTCAAATTGAATTGCAATCCTGTGAAAAACACTATATTCAGAACAACAGCATTTAATTAGCTGAGAAAAACTGTCTGGTTTCGAGCTCTCTGCACTTCTTGAGAGCATAATCATTTCGACTTGACATTTCAAAGTTTGTTCACAGTTCTTTGTTGACACAAGGGGATATGTAAAACGTTATCTCACATTAAATGAAGAAAATCTGGGCTTGGGAAGCTCAAAGAAGTCAGTTTAGCAAACCTCTGCAGGTAGTTTTAACATTTCTGCTCAAGTTTAGCAGTTTAAGCTACATTAGCCCACCTGTTTGTCATCATATAACTCTGTGGGACATTGTAGAAATGCATGCAGGGTTTGACAATGTAGAAGATTGTGCTGTGAAGACAATAATATTGTTGTGCTACATTAAAACATTTTTTTTAACAGTTGCTTTAGTTGCTCCTGGTTGATGTTCAGTCTTTCACAAAACCTCATTTGCATTTTTTTTTTCCCGGTTGGTTTCCATCAGTTTTCATCAGTTTTATAACATGACCTCAGTCAATTTAAAAAAACAGTTTGTCTCATTCCAAATAACAACACATGTGATCACTGACATGAATTTAACCCCCCACATTCCCGAACTCTTGTCCACAAATTACTATGTTTCATTCCAGGGAACAGTAATTCGTTGCATTTAAAATGTTCAAATAATCAGATATTGAAAATATTATTATTATTATATTATTCACAATCTAACTCACAAACTTAGCTTTGAATGAAATCATTTTATAAAGACACAATACAAGAGCGTTAAACAGTGATGAGAATCTGTTTGAGTTGTTTATAAGGCTTTGTGAGGAAGTCTTTGCTACTTTTCCTTTTTCAGTCATTTGGATTGGACTGGAAATCATTAGCTTGTGTTCTGGGTTCTCATTTCTCTCATCACTACTTTGTTTATATTATCACATTTCACTATTTGTGCTGTGCTCTCATTGCCCAGATGAACTGAAGCCATCTCAACAAACATGCTCTTTTTGTTTATTTATTTTTAGATTTCTTTCGGGGGCTTTCTATGCCTTTATTTGAGAGATAGGACAGTAAGGAGACAGAATGGCAGAATGACATGCTGGAAAGGAGCCAAAGGTCGTAATCAAACCAGGCCCACCCTCTTCCAGGAGTACAACCTTTGTACATTGGGCGCAGGAATTAACCTCTAGGCTACCAGCGCCTCTAATTTTTATTTTTTTTAAAGTTTATTCTTTTTTGGGTATTTATGATTTTATTCAGAGAGGACATTGGATATAATAGAACACTTGGATGAGAGAGTGGGGAAATACATGGGGCAATGTGCAGAGGTTCGGAGTCGGACCCTGGGCGCCCGCAAGCCTCTGCACATGGAGCGTCTATAACCACTAGTCTTACTACTTAAAGATGTTAGTGCTTTATGAATGATAATTTTTTTGCTTTTCTATATGCTGTCAATATATATATTTTTTTTATTTAGCCTCAGTTCATTTTGACCCTAGTTGGGACTCACTGTTTATAAATACAAGTGACCTCCATTCAAACACTCTCACCAGTCACACCTATGAAAAGCATTCTGTGGTTCCAGTGAGGAATTTGAAGTGCTTGAACATGTCTATTTGCCATTCGCTGCATTTTCTCTGCCGCTCATGAATCCACACATTTTATTAACCCCAAGCTGGACTAAAACAAAAGGAATAATGTGATTCATCTCTCTTTATATTTCCTCCACTCAGTTTGCACAGTAGAGCTCAGCGGGCTCTTGTGCAGCATCAATTTGACATTCACTGTAACGGCTCCTCTGGTCAAAAGTCATTGTTTTTCTTTTCCTGTAAATTTGCCAGTAGGTAATTGCATTTTTAAGAGAGCGGCAGAGGTGAGACCAGAAGGGAAAACGGTTTTAGGCATAGGAAAATAAGTTATGAATAGTAACGCTAACATCCTGTGGCTGCTGTTGCTCATTCGCTTGGCTCAATAATACCATTCCTCTGTGAGCCACATTTAAGCTAAAGGTTTATTTTCAGAGCCTAGGGGAGCTATACTTTTTTGTTTTTTTGAGGCAACCGGGTTTCTAAAGTTATTCACATGAAGGTTTTACTAGGTTTGAATCAGGCCTTTATTTCTGCTTGAATTGCTGCTAGGAGACTTGTTTGTGATTTGTTTCAAAACAGCAGAGCTAAGTAATTTCCATCTCTCTGCCAAGTGAACCAAGGCCCCAAGGGCGTCTTACTTATAGACGCAAGACACACACATGAACATTTGCACTTAGAATCACACACAACTGCTGAGTAAAGTTCTCCTGCCATTTACAGGCTCCGTATCAAAAATACAGCAATAAAAGCCATATTAAATCCACCTTTATTAGGATAAATACCAGCGCATTGGACACGTTAGAAGGAAATACTGTGCAGCTGAGAAATATTAAAAAGTTAAAAATGGATCAGGGGAGCAGTTTTAGGACTTTCATCTTTGCTTTTCTTAATGCTAATTCTGACCTTTTTATATTCAGCCGGATCTGCTGTGGCAGCTCTAATAGCCGTCCGTCTTGTCTCGGCTAATTCATGAAAGTGTGTCAGGTTACCTCAGGAGGGACAGAAAAAGAAGAGCGGCCTCAGGAAGGAAAAAAAAGGGCTATTGCAGATTTTCAGTAAGCCTGTTGGTACAGTATTGTGTGAAATGTAGTTATCAGATAAATGCATGGTGTTAGGTCTATTCTGAGGAGCCGTATTATGGCTTTAACAGTGTGTATGCATAAATACCTACAGGTTTATTGTATAATCAGGAGCATGTGTTTTTTCTTGTCTATTTCTGATTTATCTGTAATTTCGAGGTGAGAAATGAAACACCATGGCTCTCCTGCAGCTCCTGTGTACACAATCACTTTGATATCTCCAATATTTGCTCTGACTTCACTCAATGATGTAAGGCCATCCTCGCTTTGACAAGGACAGTTATCTGAGCGCTTTCTAACTCAATCTATATATATATATATATATATATATATATATATATATATATATATATTTTTTTTTTCCTCCCGTCCACATCATCTGCATGCTTTGAAACCAACCTGAGTAAAACTAGTAGAACTGCGGTTGCGTTAGATCGCAGATCTTTAGTCCTGTGATCCATATTTATGTTCAGCACCGCCTGTCACCCCTGCAGCTGCTCTCCTCATGGGGAATGACACAGTTTTTGTTTATAATTATCATGCACTCTCTGCCAGTGTGGATTGATTATACCCATCGCTACTTGTGTCCCCAATTTAATTTTCTTGCCAGGAGGAAAGTAATATCAGCAGTGCACAATAAAGGAAAAAAAAACAAGTTGTGCTGAAGACACATAGTCCTTACAGTACTTGAGTGAATAACAAGCTCTTATATAAAAACAGAATAAAACAGGTCTTATATTCTGTACTATGATAATATTGGCTTAACTGTTGTGAGGAAAAAGCCAGGAATAGTTTGAGTGGGCCAGGCCTTCACTGCGCTGAATGACAGATGACAAGGTTCAAAGTTCTGTTATTCGCTGTCATGCTTTTGCTGAGTATTTCTCACATTCATCTGGCACAAGTACTGTGTGTCCAACAAAGCAACAACATAAACATTTGTAAGCCTGACCAGTGAGATATTCCAACAAGATGTGCATCACAGAAGGTCAAAGGTCGCTCATTTGGGCGTCTGTTAAGAAAAATATTATGACCAACATTTTTCTCTGATTTTGAAGTTATGATGACCTTCCTCTCCCCCCTCGTCTTCAGAAACCTTACCCTCCTTGTGTGCACTCTGCTTAAATCAACAGCATTTTGAAAGTTAGTGAGGCAATCATGTTTGAAGAAAAGCAGTTCAGAGGACCCCCCCCCCCCCTCCTCCTTCTCCTCTTCCTCCCTTTTTTGCTCTTTCTCTTCTGTGCTATATATTCCCCAGGTCTCTCTCCTTGGCACAGAAACTATATATTTCATGCTCGGCTCAGTGTGTTTTGTTTGAAATATCTCTCACTCAGTGCTGGTTTGATTTTTATTAAAAAGAAACATTTTGAGAGCAATCCTTTGGAATCCCTTTTTTGTAATCCCCTAAGGGTGGGAGGAGTATAAAAAATATTTATTGCTTCAGTATATTAAAATTGTCCAGATGCACTGATCATAAACAGAATTTTACAGTCTATTTTTGATCTGGGGTGCGTGTGTGCTAGTTTTGCTACATCTGTGGCTGGATTTGTTAGTCGTTCATGGTGTGTATTTATGAGGGTGTTTCTGCCTGTCTGAGTTAGTTGCATCTGTGTTTGACAGAAAAAGAAAGATTTCCTGTTTGGTCTCTGTTCTTCTGACTGAAACTAATTGTGAAACATACTGCACTAAAGCAGGACAGATGAAAGTAAATGAAAATGAAAAGCAGCAAACATGCTAAAATCTTAAGCCCTGCACTGTGAGATAACATCTTTAAAAACGTTTAGTCCCCTACAGCTTGATTGGGCTGGGTCACCAGATTGAACATCCAGTGTGATGTCATTGTTTCCACAACTTGAACCACTTTCTTGCTCGCTTTTTAAACATGAAATCAGATCAGATGAAATATGCATACACTGATACCGTCCCATGACAGCCCCGTCTGTTAATGTAATAGGCAAACTGCTTGCTAAGCTCATGTTTTCCCATCTCCTCTGCAGATTTGTGCTAACCAACAGCCCATGAATTTTTCATCGTCCATATGTCGTGGTGTACAGAGGCCGTAGAGGAGAAATTTAGAGGAGAAAAGAGGACATGTTGTAGCTATATAGTCTAATTTCATAATCAGGACACGAACTGAATAGAACAATAAGTGAACATCTGGTGAAAGGCCACTAATAGTGCACTCATCTCTGTTCAGATGTACGAAGTTTAACAGGAAATGAAAGATGCATTATTTTACATTATATCTATGTTATGTAACTAACCATGCCATGCTGTATGGGGAGACTGCATATTATTATTGCTCATATATGTATACATATAGCATTGATGCTATTTTAACTAAAAGCACTTTCTTGCACCAGCATCAGCAGCATTAACACAAAGCCTGGGCTGAGTAACACATAATCTACCTGATTATCCCTATTATGTCATCAGATATACACCATCTCTTCACATATTACTTTGCATTGCTGCTATTGCATTGCTATTTTTAGCAAACAACACAGAGATATTAATATCTGGCATTCAGATGCTTCTCATAGGTCTGGGCCTGGGACCAGTCCAGGAAGAAAGAACACCCAGTTATACACTAACTTCAGTTAAAGGGTCAAAACATGACATCAATTTAGACCACACCCTGTATCTGTTTTAGTTCTTACATACAATCTCTCTAAAAACAGATGGGAGGACTTTTAAAAAATGTTCATGCACTTCTCCAATCATAACATTTGGCTTCAAGCAATAGGTCATAACATCTTCATCTGTAAGTTTTCATTGGCGTGTAATCAGTCAGAAGTAGATATGCTGTGTTTTTCTTATATTGAGCTCTTTATATCATATTAAAATTTACAGTAACCATGAAGGAACAAAGCAAACATTTTTTTTATTTACAATGGGATTTAATGATGAGAATTTGATTGGGTGTATCATATTTCCTCCTGTATAAATACTCATGTAACTAACTTAATGTAGTTGAAAGCAGCATTATGCTAATTCACATTATTGAGATGGATACAATGATGTAATAGTAATATATACTCCTCTTTTAGTTTCCTCTGAAGTGCTTTTAACCTCAACCTACGCCATTCTATATTTAACATGTTTCATTTTAAAGCTATAGCATGGCTTTTTAATGTTTCCTTTTACTGCAGTGTGGAGTAAAATAAAATCACTATATCATATATCATCAAGTCTTGTTGCTGTTACTTGTTACTGCCTTCATACATACTCTCTGACATCCAAGAGTATCTCAAACTGTACCCATCCATATTGATATCTAATTCATATTAAACGATTTGTTGTATTTTTTTCAGGGTATTATTTTCTGCCAACACATTGCGGGTCTTGAATGTCATGTTTTAGTTTGGCTCCAGAATTTCAAACAAACATGAACTCTCCTCCAAAGAGATTTTTTTCAGACTTGCTCTTGCTTGTAAGAAACTGCTGTACCACACAATGTTAACATGGACTAAAGGTGCTAAAGTGTTGTCTGTGAAGAATCAGTCATTGGGTTTATTTCATGTCTCTGCATGTTGATATTTCTTATGAACTAAAGGGCCTTTTCTGTAGGAAATTGATTAAAAAAAATCAAAGTTTTTGGACAGTGCATGTAGCACAATTCTTTGGTACGTTATTAATTACTTTGCACTTTAGGTGTCTGGCAAGCTTGACCTCATTCATAGACGATGATTCCATTTATTCACTTGTCAAATGGAAGAATAAGCGCAGCTGTTCATGGTCTAAATCAACAGGATTATATGAACACCATAATAGAGATGTGCTGGGTTTTCAGGTGTAATCGACTACACATAAAGAGTCATACTTTGTATTACACCTCCTGAAGCTTCCTGATAGAAATTACAGCAGAGCATGTTGCAACCTGGAGCGAGCACATTTGACTCATCAGTGTAACTGTAGATGCTGTTTACAAAGACTGTCTCTGGTGTAGAAACAGCTCAGCCTTCTGCAATCGGGTTGTGGGGTTAAGTGTGCAACATCTTTCACTCGTGTGCAGGTAGAGGCATGTTGTTACCGTTGTTGTTTCTGAAAAGACCTTGTGTAACTTTGGTGATGTCAAATATATTTTTGTCTCCCACCACTGATACATGAAAGTAGCAAAGTGAGGATTATACTGTACCTCATGACTTTGATTGATGCTTCCAGTTTTTTTCCTAAGATGATGTAGACATTCCTCGGAAAAGATTATATTGACGCTGCAGCTGCTTTGGTCATGTATTTAGAAAAAACTTTTTTTACGATAGTTTTAAATACATGCATACATATAGTATATTCCCAAAAACACAAACCATCCTCATACAAAGAAGCAAAAAATGGACAGTATGAATATAAAGTATCCATTGGCCTGTTTTGTCCTGGGAATGATGATTATTCTTAATCACCGTGGCTTTTTGCTTTGTTGCTTTTCAAAATGATAAAGTCTCTATGATTGGGCTCATTGGTCGACTCAATCCCATCAAGTGTAACTGGAGCGTGATCTATTAGAATACATATGTTTTATTGATGTTTGGGCTTCTTGTTTATCCTGGCATTCATTTATTTATAGGTCGATGCTGTGATTTTTTTTCTTCTTCCAGTAATGAATAGGATAAGCCTTGAAGCTTATCCACTGCTCCCTTTCATCTCTCCCTACTCCCCTTCTCTCTCTCTCTATCTCTCTCTCCTCTCTCTCTCTCTCTGTTTCTCTCTCTGTTTCTCTCTCTCTCCAAAAGCCAAATTGAAATACTGTATTTTTAAAGCTGCCGTCCTGCCGAGTTGTTGCTGCAGTCTGTCAGTATCAATGATGTGGAAGCGTTTGAAGGTTATCCCGTATTTAGTAAATCCTCTGCATTATGTAACTTTGACTTTGTTTTACATTTAGCGCTGTTAAAAAACCAACAGGGTGTGTATTTGGGACAGTCCCCTTTGCATACTCTGAACATTTCTTTTTGCAAAATGGGATTTATTGTTCCATTTCCTACATTCTTGGAACAATAACCATTAAGAGCTACATCCTAACAGCTGAAGGGACATATGTACTTGTTATTTACAGCTTGTATTGTGTTGTCATGAATTTGTTTATTTGTGTCTTGACAGCTAAGCAGTGCAGCTAGTTTTTACACAATGAATATTGTGCCTTTTTGGACTTTATCCAACACTGTGGAGTTTTTTTCTGTTATAATTATTCAATCCGTGTGTGTGTGTGTGTGTGTGTGTGTGTGTGTGTGTGTGTGTGTGTGTGTTGTTAGGTGAATACTTGGTGATATTATTAAGTCCCCCAGTGGTCAGAGGTCAATGCATTCCTCAGTGTGTGTGTCAGTCAGTGGATCTGCGCTGAGATTAAACCCAGTCATGTCTTGAATGTGATGTGTGCTAATAAGCGCTTAACAGGTGACGCTAGCATCATGAGGTGATCACATGAGGCAGACAGAGAAAAAAGGAGAGAGAGAAGGAAGGAAGAGGTGAAGAGAGAGAGGATTTTCTGCCTCTAACTGATGCTTATTTTCAGTTTAAATTGAGTTGGTGAAATGTCTCCTGTAAAACATGTAGCGCTGACTGCGTACCATAATTTTCTATTTACTGTGCAAATGGATAGCTCGAGTCGACAGGCGTTTTTATGAGTTTGCGCGGTGGCAAAGTACACACATTCACACCCCTGTCGAAACACACACCCCAATGAATCCGATGAGAATGATTTCATAATCCGTCGCAATAATAAACTTCTTTGAACAGTTTAATTGGCTCTTCCTGGAACGGCATGGCTTCGCTTCATTTGATCTGATGAAAGAGTAATGTTGCTTCTCCCCAGGGAGAGCATGCACAACAGCGCACAAATAATGAATTAAAAGCACTACTCTTTTTCTTTTTTCTTTTTTTCCAAATGACTGCAATAAAAAAGCAGGGAAATTCATATTGCAATTCCCCCCCATTAAATTGCTTTCATGTTTACTTAGTTATATATTTAATTTTCAGCTTGTTTTAAGTGAAAATAATGCGGATTCCTGGAAGGGTAATGAATTGAGGTCACATGGAAATTGATTGTCATCGGAAAGCGGCATTGTGGCTGGAAACCTTCCAGAAACATTCCTCATGTGTGATTCTATGAAAAGTCATACTTACTGTAGACTCTTTTAGCTCTTTCAATAGTCTGTACTGGGAGGAGTGAAATTGGATTTGGAGGCATTTTGTTGTATGTAAAGTTGAAGAAGGCTATGCAAAAAAGGAAAAAAGGAATATGTAAAATTGAAACTGACAAAGTCATGATGGTTTGGGAAAGTGTCCTTGTCTCTGGGCTGAGGAGTATTAACAGTGACAGTCTGAATAGAGAGTCTGTGTACAGCAAGAGTACTGCCACAGAAATGAGCTCATTACTGGCAAATACATTATGTATGTGCACATACACACATACCATATATATATATATATATATATACACATATTTATCTTAATATGGGAAGAATTTTCCATTTATATATCCATCTGATAATTGTAAGCCTTAACACACAACTTGACCCTGCAGGCATGGAAACCAGAGTAAAGTAAAACCCTTAGCCTCAAATTACTCTCACTTCTATCCATAAAGAAGCTCTATCCAGAGTGGGGCTTGAAAGGAAAATAAATACACTCACACAGATGCACACACATACACATGCACACACACACACACACACACACACACACACACACACACACACAGAGCTACAACAACCTACAACCATTTACACGACATTATTAGTATGTGATAAAAATACAAGAGCGTATTTTTAATGTCCCGGTAAACACACACTTGCCTGTATGTGGGCTTGTCTCCATGGCAACGCCAGTCAGAGCGTGCCTGGCCTCGCGTTTTGACAGTTCCTCCTGATGATGATTGATAATTACTACCTGACTTGTTGTCCCTGTCTCCGCAAACATATGGCGGGAGCTGCCCTCCACAGTATATCTGCCAAAATGTTCCCTTTTCTGATAATAGCATTTTAATGTTGCATTTTGTTGTTTGTGCACAGCAATCATATCCCCCCCAACACACACACACACACACACAAGCCCTCCAACCCCACCCCTTTGTAATTACATTTTCTGCCGCTCGCATAATTATTACAGAAAGGAAAGAGAAATAGATAGCAGACGCAATAGACTAGGAGAAAGTCGAAAAGAGGTGGAGGAAGGAGGGGGGAATAAAATTGATTTCACTTTGCGTCCCTCCCTGTGCTGCTGAATTTAAATTTGACAAATTGTCAGGATCAACACAAAGAAGCAGCAGTTTTTTTTAAAATACAGTCACATATTAGAATATAAACACCAGATAATAGTGTGTGCGCTGGGCTGCGATTTAGAAATGGCAAGACTCTTTATTCCATATCTATGAGCTCAGTATTTTATTATGCACTGTTTGCGTGCATAAAGCTCATATTTTGACGCCACTGGAAGCAATCTTGTTATATTCAGTGAGGACATCAGTCTATAAACATGATTTATCTACTGCACACCATCTACCCAGCCATTAGCATAAACCCTCTACTGTGGGTATGCTGTAAACTTACACCTGACCAGCTTTTTATACCTCCATTAAAACCTGATTTAACTGATTTCTCTTTAGATTTAAGTTATTTTCATCCATAAAAAAAACATAATGGGTAGGTAAGTGAGTTTAGGTGGCAAATTTAACAAAATATATCCTGTTTCTCTTCATTTTGAGCTCGGCTACTTCTCTTACTGATTAAATTTACATTCATGCTTGTATTTATCTTTCCTTTATTCAAACAGTTTATTGGCCTGAATGACCTCCGCTTCCAGGAACAGGAATATTATCAGCAACACTCTCTCTCTCATTATGTCTCAGCTTCCGCAAGCTAAATCAAATGAACCTATTAGCCTCAAAGTATACCTGATTTTACATGTCTGCGCTTCCAGATGGCTAGAACAACTACTTCACCTTTTATCCAACTGGTTAATTTAATGTTCGGCACACCTGCAGAAGGCGAAAAAGCTTGTCGCTCTGTGGAAACCGAAGTCATTTCTCTAATACTGTGTGATTGAGGTCTGCCACAGGCTACGGCAACAGACAGGCTCTGTGAAGGAGATAATGATGCATGCACACACAGCTGTCAGTCAGCTGGCTAAAGGGAATCGTCTTTGAGGAAAATAAAAACAGACTGTAGCTGATATAATGCAGTATTTGTATAGGAAATGATGGGTTTGGGAAA
Source organism: Labrus bergylta (assembly GCF_963930695.1). Classification (NCBI taxonomy): domain Eukaryota; kingdom Metazoa; phylum Chordata; class Actinopteri; order Labriformes; family Labridae; genus Labrus; species Labrus bergylta. The sequence goes on along the minus strand of NC_089204.1, from coordinate 18,160,217 downwards.
TAGAGTGGAACAAGTTGTCAGAGCTGTTGCAACGAGGAGAAAAGATCTGTTGAGAATATCCCCAGACCAGAAAATCTTGTGTGGATTGCTGTCTTTGCTGTGAGAATGTATTCATATATATTCCTACTGAACTGTTGTCATGTTGAGCGATGGATTTTGATTAAAGGATTATTCCAACCAAATTTGTAGTCTAATAAACCCACGATAACAAAAAATGCAGATAGTTTATGCTTAATTAGTTTATTTTTGATTGATTTTAATTTGATTATCTAACCTTCAACAGGGCAATCTGTATGCGCCATCAAAGACATACATCCCTAACCTGCAAATATTAAAAAGTTTTGAAAAATGCAAAACCAAACAAAACGGAATACATATTTTTTGTTTTTTTGTGTTTCCGAGCAAAAAATGGTTGAAGGACTAAGGGAATATAGTAAGAAAGGACAAAAAGCTGTAGAGGAGGTGGGGATGAGTAGACTTAAGTTGTAGGAGCTCCTTTCATAACACGCAAGATTCATCTGATCCTTTTACTCACAGGCATGATTTAATAGTCTCCATTTACATTCTATGTTTGGTCAGGACAAGAGTCTCTGATAAGGCGCTATACCTAAACACACCTCTGTTCACCGATTCAAATATCTCTCGCTTCTCGTTGGTGTTTAATGCGTTCCCTCCCTCCAGCTCTCTTTCTCTATCTGTAATTTTTCTCTCCCTCTGTTTTATTGGAAGGTTAGGTTGTTGTTGTTGAAGGCTTGGCACATCTTAGCTGTTGTTTGTGTAATAATAACAGTAACTAGTATCCACTGTCATGCCTCAGAAGCTGCCAAATGTATTCCTCATTAAATTCAGAACCTCTCTGAACCGCAGCAGTGTAAAAATATCTTCTTATGTGGCATTCAGGGGAGGGGGGAAAAAGGCAAGAAAAATAACAGCAGTGATGAAAATATTCTAACATTATTAATGTTAAACCCCCTGAGGTTGACCTAATATGAACAGTGTATTCATTCGGCTGTGAAATGTTTGAAACTTTATCAATGATAATCTCCCTCTGTATAATTATGAGGAATTAATTAACACTTGTATCATCTTATCAACCTGTGGAGGTTTTGATGATTAAGAAAAACAGTGTCTTCTGTCCACCCACACACTCTGTCTCACTCTGTGGGCGCGTTGTGTAATTTCTTTTTTTTTTTTGATGATTGCAGTGATAGAGATGCTTGAAGTATTACTGTTCATTAATTTTTTTTGTGCGTGTGTGCTGTCATTGTGTATCAGGAATGAAACGTGCCTGAAGCACAGGAACAGAGGAATAACTCTGCTGTCAGATGTGACAAAGTGAGAATTATGAGCACGTCAGAAATGTCTGATACGAAGACGTGAAATGCGACGGTGACTACAGTCGGCAGCAAAATGATAGAGGCGGAGGGGCTCAGTAGTTTCTACTTTTCATACGGAAAATCAAGAGTTCCTTTTGGAGTTTCAGACATGGTGGCAAAAAAAGAAAGCTACTCTTTTCCATGCATTTATATTAAAGGTGTTCTGTGGAGTTTCTAGTAAATTTTGTCACCAGACAATGCTGAGCAGTTATTTTTTGTGGGGCATATTTCAGATGCTGCAGTCATTAAAACCTTCTTTATCCTTTATTTATATCTGCTTACAGATTCTACATAACGAGTGGAATCCGTACTCGTACTAGTAAGGAAAAAAGCTCTGGTTTCCGTTTGTAGTATGTTTTTAGTCTGAGTGGAATTGATCAATCACGTATCAGCAGATTTTGGTGTAGGCAGAAAGAGCATCTCAAGAGTGAAATGCAAACATCCGGGCTCCCAAAAGCAGCAATCTTTCAGTGATATATTTATATAAACATAAAAATGCATACTAGTACGACTAACAATCCATTCTAGATCAAATATTTCAACATGAGCAACCAATCAGCTAGATACTGTTTAGACTAAGCTAATTAGGGTTTAGATTTCCAGACTCCCTTGAATGCACCACAATGCAATGGTCGATCCAACCTCCACCTTCATTAAAGAAGCATTTTAAAAGTTGTTTTATTCTCCTCTCGAGGACAGGCCTGACAAAGCTTCAGCGTCATGATGTTGTTATTTGAGCAAACGTAAGCCCCATTCATTTCAACTAAATCACAAGAAAATTGGTTTCTATTGGTTTTAATACGGCTGCAGCAAGGCAGAGTGAAGCCTCTGTGTAATTTACTCTAAGTTGATCAGAGTTTCTCTTCACTGCTTGCCTCCAGTTGTCAGTTTATTGTTTTCTGCTGTTTTGTTTTTGATGCAGAAAACCTTGTACATTTTATACTGATATCAATATAGAAACTGTCCCCTATTATGGAAGACTCCTCCTTTCCCTCTCCCCAGCATAAGATAGCATTGGACATATAGTTATAAGTTAAGGACTTACTTCTGTAAGTGGAAGACACTCTTTTTACCATCTTAGGATATACAAGCAGTTGTAAAAAAAATGTTCTGTAATGAAATGTTTTCATTAAAAAAATCTATCTTTTTACAACCCACACAAAACATTAAAACCACAGGAAACAGTTAAGAACAATAGACATAAAGACATACCAGCAATAACCACAACATATTACACCACAAGTGAAGGATTATTTGTAACAGACCAGACCTTTGAATGTGTTAAAGGAGGAAACGCTTCTATGGTGATGGAGGTTTGTAACACATGCGCCATGCTCAGGCTGCATTGTTTACCTCTGTGTTGTTGTTGTGGTTGTTTTTTTCTCTCTCTCTCTCTCTCTCTCTCTCTCTCTCTCTCTCTCTCTCTCTCTCTCTCTCTCTCTCTCTCTCTCTCTCTCTCTCTTTTCTTCTTCTTCTTCTCTGCCTTTGTTGACACTCTGCTGCATCTTTTGGCCCATTACTGCCACCTATAGATCATGATAGTGGGAAACCACTGGCAAACTCATGTTTTAGAATAAGAGGGGCACAAGAGATTAACAAAAAGAGGACTTAAGGAGAGATAGCTGAGCTCAGGAACTCCACAGGGAAGATATGACCATGTAGGGATCTGCTTATAGATTTAAAAAAAAAAAACCAACATATTTATGTAAAATGTACGAGAAATTAGGGTTGTGTAAAACACTTTAAAAGTTTCCCACCGGTTGAAATTGTTATATAGGGTTTGTTCTCTGAGGTGAAATGTGCAAAGCTGCTATGACTCATAGCCAGAATGGTCACAGTAATAAAAATAAAAAAACCCTCAATTGCTATAATTCCTCTAATATTGCTCTGATAATAATGAAAGCAACTACAGAGGGAAAGAAAATTCTCTACTTTCTCATAGATGTTTTTTTGGCAGGAGGGCAATTTTCAGAGATTCAATGTTTCTTAGTCACTTAAACAAAAGCATAACAAAGAAGAAGAAAAACATTTAATTCCAGTACCCAATTGGAAATAACTTCTTTGTGTTAAATAAATTATAAACTTGTAAGAAAGAACGACTTCTGGCTTTTGAAATGTTATTAAGTTTTGGTTGTTATTATGAGCAGTGTGAGTGCGGTAGGATAATAAATATTTCATTCCACATCTTGTTTTGAGGTTTTGCTGGGCCTGATATTTTGTACAAAATAAAGCTTTGATCAGAGTCACTTGTACATTTGCTAAAAAAGAAGTAAAAACACAATGATAACAAACAGGCTATGTACTTTAAAGAAACATTAGCCTGTCTTTGACATGTTTGTTAATAGAATAGAAACATCTTGAGGATGTGGTCAGAAAAAAGCAGTGCTTGAGCAGAAACACTTGAAATCTCTCCTCCCTCTGAGCTCGTTGATATATAGTGAAGACACGACGTTGCCTGTCACTACCAGGCTGAGACATCAGTCATCGCTGCCTTTTTTGTATTCTCTGTGGTACGGCTGCATTGCTGCTTTGGAGCCTCCCTTGCCACATCCCTGTGCCTCCAGTGGAGTTAAAATGTTCCACCAAAGTGTAATATCACATCACCGATCACACGTCTAATGCTCCGCTGCTCTATACAGATTCAAGTCTGTGTCTCAAGAGTTGCATCAGAGAATGTGATTTGTCAGGTTTTATTCAGGATGTTTATTTACTTTGGTTCATGTTTTTTTTTCCAGCTGCCGTTATTGTTCCTTATAATCATTTTTCCTCATGACTCACACATGATTTAATTTAGTTTGATTCTCATTTGAAATAAAAAAAAAAACTCCTGCTCCTGTTTTCCATCCTCAAAGTTCCTTTTTTTTTTTTAGCAGCAATATTGCTTCATTTTTTTGTTTTTTTTTGAGTACAAAAACAAGCAAACATCTGCTTCATGCTTTCATTGTTAAATGAATATCCGCCACAGTGCCTTATGCTTTATGACTACATTCCCAGCGTGTTGTTATAACCTTGAGTGGTCTCCTTTGTCTGTGTGTGGGTGTGTTCACAGGTAGAGTTTCGTTTTGTTTCACACACCTGGGTTGATATTTATCTCTCTTGAAGCTGCGGTCACTGCGGCCAGCAGTGCTCGCAGGCTCTTTTTCAGTTTGGTTAAAAAATCCTTTAACTGCTCTGCCCTTTCACTGTGTAACTCATTAAGGAGCGACTTCAAATTGACTGATTGGATCTCTTTGGAGAATTTACATTGATTACAGCAAAGAAACCGCTTATCAATGTCTCTCTGCTGCTGAACTATTTTTTTTTAATGGTTTCTAGACACTGTCTCTGAAGATCTACTTTGTGTCGCAACACTTTGTTTTGTCACTTGATTTAGTATTTTAATTTTACATCTTGGTTTGAAAGCCTTGTGGCATGGCCATCTTGCATAATTCTTAATCTCGTTTCGACATTTGTTTACATAGAAAGTGATTCATGATTGCACAACTCAGCTGTAATATATTGTATTTTGTTGTGTCTGTGGGGACATTATGTACTGTACTGGCAGGACAATGTATTGCAACATGAATGTTACCTTTGGCTGTGAGCTATGCTGATAATTGCTGAGTGGGTGTAAGGTCTTTCAGAGAAATTGCAACCAAGTGAGGTAAAACATTTGTCAAAACATGCTTTCTTAGCTAACCCCAGCTTCTTCTAGTCATGTCTCACTCATCCACTTCCTCCCCCTCCTCCTCCTCGTTCACCTCTGTGTTTGAACTTGAAACTCATAATGGTAAGAGGAAGTGGAAGTTAAACTGTTGAATTAAGTGTTTGAATGAAGACCTGAGTGGGTGTTTTGTTTAATGAAAGAGCAGGTTGATAGATTCTTGACAGGGTAGTTGGTAAGTCACAGTGTGTCTGCAACTTTAATCTAACAAGCTCATGTCTGATTAGTCGAAACAGTCACGCTACTGGGAATAGGTCCACACTCAATTTGCCCATAGTGTTTTTAGCTCAGCAGGTTTTGTACCCTGATGACTAGACTATGTCTCTAATCAATACTTTTTCATTGTAGTAATTCAAAACAACTTTGTATAAATTATTTATTTCAGTTTGAGCTAGATAAAAGCCAAGACACTGAATATGATGAATACCTGCCACTCCTTGTTTTCTTCACCAAGGAGAGCAAGAACTTTTGTTTTCCAATCATGGCATGCTGTGTTAACATTTAGCTCAAAGCACCACTAGTAAAAACAAATGTAGCCTCAAAGAGCAGCTAAGTGGAAGAAGAACATTGGCTAAAAAACTGTATTTATAGATTCTGCATTAATTACAGATTCTGTATGGGCGAGGGGGCAGATTCTTTTGTACTGGATATTGTTTGTGTACGCTTGTAATGCGAGTACTTTGGACCAAACATGCATTAGCGGGCTTTGGCCATATGCAGGACAATGGTCTGTTTAAAGTAAGGAGGGTGGGACACAATACACCGTAATCTCTATCCTGGAACCCATCAGCATTTCCGACAATTTAGCTTTCAATTATCTTTATTCAAATAAAACTTATGCAAACAAGTCAGGATAAAAGCTACTTGGTTCTTCTCAAGTTTTGATCAGTTGTCCATCTATATTGACGAGTTAAAATTCCTTGAATGGAGGATCATTAAGATAACAAATTTAAACAGTCAGTTCTTTTTAAAGAACAAAGTGTTTTTTGCTGAGGTATCAATCAGCTTAATCCTCCAGTCAGCTTGATATGTCTCTGCATTCCCAGCAGCCTCTCAATCAATCAATCCATTTTTACAGGGTTCCCTGTGGCTCTACTCTGTTGATGCATAGGACCATCAGAACCGCTCCCTGAGCTTCCCCTAATGACTTTTTCATTATCAGTGACATCAACTGAATGGCAATGAAACAAAGGTATTAGGCCCGTATTTAATTGAATCTGAGGGGGGAAGAAATTATTTGACAAGGCCTGGTTGTAAAGCTGCTAAGTGCCTATGTGTTCGGCTGCACCCTCCTGAGATCAAGTTGTCAGGCTGTGCAGAAGTTGTCGTACCTTTCATGACTTTGGAGGTTGTTCTGTGTGACAAGACATGATGGATTCACCCCCAATGGAATACCCCTCACCTGCATGTATATATAAATGTGCATGTGTTTTTGTGTTTGGCATGGCCTCACATCCAACTGGCTAGCTTTGATCTAAGATTTGGTTCACTTCTGTTGAGCTAGCAGCTAGCAGTGTGTGTGCTTATGTGTGTGAGTCTGAGTGGGTACATTATACCCTCTGGGATTCCTGAAGGACCAGGCAAGAGTCCACCGGTCACTTCGAGGCACATCTCCAACTCATGTCAGCAGCTCAGATAAGCAGAAAGCCACAGACTGACAAATGAGTAACTCAATGTGAAGCAAAAGGGGAACTGTGTAGCCACTTTTAGTAAATGACTTATGTGCTTAATTTAGGGCTGTTGAGGGTAGTATCATGTATACTTAAATGAGCTCTTCCTCTTCTAGTACATTGACAAAAACACTTAATGCCCACAGAGTAGTAAAAATATCTCATCCCCCACGGTGCCATGAAATCTTTACCTTGTGATGTCGAATTTGTTTTTTCACAGACTATAAATGTCCATAAATGTTTCCATCGAGAAAATCAATCTGCACAGAGTCAGCCCCTGTTTGATTTTATCTTTGTGTTATTCTAAAGCTGATGACTCCTCCCTTATGCAACTCATGCCACGAGGATGGCAGATCAGCAGTTCTGCACGACTTCTGCAGAACGGAAAGATTGCCAGCGCTTAACCTTGTGAGCTTGCCGTGTGTGTGTGTGTGTGTGTGTGTGTGTGTGTGTGTGTGTGTGTGTGTGTGTGTGTGTGTGTGTGTGTGTGTGTGTTTACAGAAATACTCGAATGCACCATTTGACCTCCGTTTTACTGCAGGCATCTACTTTTGCTTGTTTGACTGCGTTCATATTGTGCTCTATCAATAAGTCAATGAATTTCAACCTGCTCCCTGTCATGTCACTGTGTGTTATGCAGTAATGTTTTGCTGTAATTGCAGCATTTTCTTACGCAGCAGTATTTGACCTGATGAAAAATGTAAACAGACAGGCAGGTTATGTAAGTCGGTGTTGGGTATCAGTGGGGTTAGTGATTGGACTAAAAACAGCACTGCACTTGTGTGACTTCGCTCAAATCTATGCAGCCTTTGTAAAAACAGATGTCATATTATTATGAACAAATCACCTGCAAGTCGAACCTGCAGACATTTAAACAATGTTTTCCTTGTGTTTTGAAAGGTGTATATGTCTGACGTGTAGTTTTCTCAAGTTTAAGAGCACATGTATTGTATTCCTATATTTTGCAATAGCATTAACTTGGGCTGCTTGTGGATCTGTCCTTTAAGTAAAAACACAACTAAATAAATAACTGCCAGGGTTTATGTAATTTCTCTGCATTAATGAGTAATTGGCAGGATAAAACAGGCAGAGTGAGCTGCAGAATGAGAAAACATCAGACGGAAGAAACACACCCAGAGCTTTCTAAGTAAAGATTACAGCGTTGAAAACTTGTTTTAGTGCCAAAGGGATGACAAATGCACAACAAATGCCCTTGGAATTTTCCCTGCGCTCTCTCCACAGCAGAGCGTTTGTGGAAATAACAACATGAAGTGATAGGTTGCTGAGTCGTGATCATTTTACCCTTTTTAATGACTGCCTCTTGTTTTTTTTTCTTTTTTTATTCAGCTCCAGTGTTATTGTAACATTGTCTTGATGGGAATTTGATCCGACAAAAATAATCACTCAGGCCTTTTGGCAGAGAACAACTTTGGATGTGATTTAATTGTCATTGCAGATGGAGAGAAAGAATGTTGACGCTGTGAAATACGTGACTGAACTTGGATTATTTGAAGTTTCTGTCTATTCTTTCTTGCTCTCTCTCTCTCTCTCTTTCTCTCTATCTCCTTTGAGCTTATCTCTGTTTGTGTTGCTGCGTGGAGGCAAGGCTCTCTGCCAAGAAGTTACATTACAGTCGCGGGTTGACATAAACGTGGGTGTACAAAGGACTTGGAGGGCTTAAATACTTTATTGTGTGTGTGTAATGTGAACTGAGCAATTATATCTGCCAGCCTTTCAAACAAAGAGCTCCTATCAGGCAGGTTCATGTGTTTTTAATTAACAGCGTTCAGCTTCAAGACATAAGAAGGCCAAACAGAGAAGTAGAGGCATCTATACATCATAGTATAATGTAATTCTTTAAGATGCTGACGGCTAAGATAAGATGACTGCTGGGGAAAACAAGAAGAAACAGCCATATTGTATACATTTTGTTGCAGGGAAAAACCCACAAGCTCTGAATTTTTTGGGGTGTTGCAAATACTGTTTAAAAATGTCTTCCCTTTTGTGGGTTTGTGGGTTAAGCCACATCTGTCATTTACTGTATTATACTAATTACTTGACTGTTAAGAAGCCCTCATTGGAAATCTTAAAAATACATCTGTCTGAATTTGAATACAGTTTCTCTTCGAGGCTGAGAGGGAACTTGAGGATCGTGTTTACTAGCACATTGGAGCAATTTGGCAGCCCGCTCCCCCATTCAGCACAAATGTTGCACTAATCCAGTTTAAAAATAATTAGCTACAGGCTAGCAGGCCTGTGAAATTCCTTTCCCTGATTGTAAATGTTCCCGTCATAGCCTCCGTCCTCTACAGCTTAAAGTCATGTTCCCATGGAGGCATTGCAATTTTGCCCGTAAACATTTTCATCCGTCTTATTCCTCCGCTCAGTTGTTGTGTAATAACATTGTTTGAAGATAAAATCATCACACTTGGCAGCGAAACGGTAGTGATTTCATCTCACAATGCAGCAACAGCAAAAAATGCATATTGTCATTGTTGTTGTTGTTTTCTTTCCCTCAGCTCCTAACTTGAAGGGGCGACCTCGGAAGAAGAAGCTGTCCATCTCTCAGAGGAGGGACTCTCAGGGTCAGGGGTCAGTGGGGTCCGCACTGGGGTCAACGGCAGTGGCAGCACAGGACCCCTGCAGCCCAGAAGGAAGAATTACTACTAAGGTAGGAAAAAATAAATGACATCAGATCATAACTAAAATGAAAATATCTTACAGGATATAAAGACCTCAGATGACCATAAAGAGGCCATATATCATAAAGTGCTGCAGATTAGTCTTCATAAGTGCATGTAAAGGTTTTATCATGTAAACAGAGTACATGACCTAAACCGTGTAGTTAAGTAAACAGTAGCTGAAAGGATCCTTTCATGTAGCAGCTCTGCAGTAACATGTGTCGCCTAAACTATAGTGTTGCTCTCTAGGTTGTCCTTTTATGTTCAGTTACAGAACAAGGCTCGAGTAATTTCCAACAGTTCACTGTGAGAAGCAGCAGTGTTACAATCTGTACAGTACATGCATCAGTGAAGGCCTCGTGTTCCATTAAGATTTGATCTTGTGTGACAAAGGTGTTACATTTGTTTGTTCTTGTTCTACAAGAGAGGGTTTAGCTCGGGGGAACTACTTAAAACTTTTTTTTTCCCCAGAGAGATTTAGCTTTTTTTGTTATGGAACTGCTTTTATTTGTTTGTTTTTTTTTGTTTTTTTTTTACATGATCATAAATATAGTGCTCTTTTCATACAAATGTATTCTTTATGGCTCGCTAGGTAAAAGACTTTGAGGTCTGCATCTGATTATTATTAGTGTTGAATGATTTGCTAATCCTTTAATTGATTAACAAAACATCTTTATCTTCAGTTTCCTGAAGTCACTAAGTTGACTTGTTTTGATTACCTACCAGAAGTGATGAACATATCCTCACACGAGGCTAAAACAAGCAGTAGAGCCTTAACATCACAAGCTAAAAGGCATGTTGGCATTTTTACTTGTCTGTCTGTTTAACAATATAATTAGTTTTCATCTGACTAATATCTTCATTGATAGATGGGTCATAAAAGCCTGCTTGTAAAGCCGTGTTCTGTTAGTCTGTGACTCTTCCCTCTCTCTCTCAACACTCTATAGTAATGTAAACAAGAGCAACATGATCCCACAGTGGAGCAAGATGTTTACACTTTTTTTCCCACTGTAAACTCAAAAAACAGGAAGCAGAATTGTCTAAATAGAAGAATAAGTAATCTACAAACTAAATCCTGTCATCTGATGAGGGTATTTGTAGAGTTTTTTTTGTAAGATCGTCACATTCTATTTGTAAATGTGTGTTATCTGTTTGATTAATGATTTCCAGCTCTTTCTGCTTAAAAAAGACTTTGAGTCATTGATTCTGTGTTCCTGTATTAATGCTTTTTATCGAGCCCTTATCTGACATTGGTTGTAATATTCAAAGTGAAGGAAATATCTACCCTAAAAGCCCTTCCATGGCTGTTTTTCCTACGACCTTGGGCAATTGAATCAATATTAGCAATTCTCTCTCGTAGCTGGAGTCAAACTAATCTGTGCCTAATCTGTGATGACAAGACGAGCTGCTCCATGGGTAATCAATGAGAGGCTGCCTTTGTGGCCTGTAAGGAGATTTGTTTGTGCTCAACCCATTTCATCCAAAGTATCTGAAATCTTTTTTGTAAAAAAACACTCCGCTGAAGGTTTATTTACATCTAAAAGTACATCCACTGATATTCTGTCTCCGCAGGTCAAACCCAGCTGTAAAACGATACCCAACGGAAAAATAACTCCTGCAGCCAAACACAAGGCCAATGGCCTCAGCAAGAGATCCTCAGCTGAGGAGAAGGAGCGAGGGAAGGACAAGGAGGAGAGGAACGAGGAGGAGAGGAGTGAGGAGGAGGAAACATCAGAGGAGAACCGAGCGGAGGAGCAGGCTTTCTTAGTAGAGCTCTATAAGTACATGAAAGAAAGAGACACGCCCATAGAGAGGATCCCCTTCCTCGGTTTCAAACAGAGTGAGTAGGAAAACTTTTTCTTTTATTCCCTCCCCGGCAATGTTTAAACAAAGGGTTGTATAGTAAAGTTTTGATGGGTACATTTACTTGGGTTTACTCTAAGTTTGAGGTCATATCGTAAAAAGTGTAAATACACCTCATTGGGGCAGAAAAAAGTATCAAAATCTATTTTGTTCCCTGTAAAAAAACTAAATCTTTAATCTGTAGCCTAAAAAGTCTACAAGTCTGCAAAAAAATCTGAAGTGTATGTTTCAAATTAGAGCTAAAATATCAGAGTGAAAAGGCACTCTGTAAATCATTAAAATCCACGCAGGGAAAAACTCAGTGTGGATTTTAATCATCAGCTCTAACCACATATTATCTACAGTGCCCCCTGTTGTGATCACACGAGGAAACCAGTAGCTGCCTTTCAGTCAAGTCAAGGGCAGACTTTGTCCTAACAATCCACAATATGAGAGCTTAAGGGGAAAAGGTGGAGATGGCTGCCAACTGCTGGAGGCATTATGCCCAAAAAACTCTAAATTACACCACTGTTAAACTATAATAAAAAAAAAGCACACATTCATTCTGCGGTTATAATAAACTTAAGGAATAATTGTGTATGCTGAGAGAAAAAAAATCCCATCTAGTGGTTTGTAAAAGACTCTGGAGGCTGGCTGTCACACCACATTTTTGGCTGTCTTTTATTTGAGCAGAGAATATCTTCACTTGTCAAAAGGGGCTTCCTGTGAAGGCCGAGAACGTCCTCTAACAGAGCAAAAAGAACATCACATGTATGGGAAACACGTCTGCCCGAGATGAAAGATTTCTAATATAGGTCGGATGCTTAGCTTGCACCAGGTGTGCACAGTACAAAGAGGAGAAACATGCACATAAACATCATAAAGGGCACACTCTGGTCTCCTGAAACTGAAGAAATGTGTTTGTTTTACGCGTTTGATCTCGAGGTAAGAACGTGGGTACTCATCTCTAACTGTGGCTTTCAAATTTTTCTTTTTTTTTCTCTCACTTTTTATTCAAGGGAGGAAATCACATTTGCATTCATGTCGAACAAGCCAGGAAAGATTTAGCCGTTCACATCAGGGGCGACAACATCAGCAAATTAATGAGACGCAGGAGAGAGAGAGGGAGAGAGAGATGTCTATTGGATTTAACAGGGACAGTTTGTAGCACAGTAAAAAAGTCATTACTCTAACTATTACATGAAGGTAAGCTGTGGTCGCCTCGTTCTTCTAACCTCACCACGGTATTTTGACAATCCTGTCATCTTGACTGCCGACATGTTGTTGCTTAAATAGGTCATTGTGGTTGAGGGAGATCGAGAGAAGAAGATGAAGAGAGAGAAAGCGAGAGCGAGACAAAGGGAGAATCACATACCCAAAATGCCTTTACTTTTATTCGGCATTTCTCGATTTTAAACTGAGAATAAAGTCGAGGTCCACATGCCAACTGTTTTACATACAGTACATGCTTTGAATCTGAAAACCAGACACATCATAAGCAAGGCCCTCATTAAATGGTGAAATCATGCTGTTTAAACTTCGTCCTTGGCAGTGAGCACACATCAGCACATGTAAAGAGGAGGGGAGGGGGGAAAAAGGAAAACACATCATAATTAATACAACAAACCCTTAGATGTAATCAGGCGCCGTTTTCATATTCTTCCCTTTAAACTCACTACAAATGCAGATCAAAGAACTCGCTTTCCCGCAAAGGAAAATTGAAATTATGTTATTTTAGTTGCGTTTGAGTAATAATCTTTTTATGGAGTCCTCTGGAGTTTAACAAAGCAACAGATGGTTGAATGATTTACCAGACTTACCCATGCTTTGTTGGCTGGGCTACAAAAAAACCCATCTGAATCCCTGGACTAAACTCAACCTCATCTCCCTGCTGTGCAGTCTTACCTGATTTTTTTTTAAAGCAATACAACTGTAGCTCTTTATGGCCCAGCAGAGACACATGAAGCACTAAAATTTAGTCAATCTGCAGTGGCTCACAACATCTTTTAATTCCAGTAATGTCAATAAAGTAATTTTGTTGGTGTAACACAGTTCCTACTTCTTTGCCCGACTCGCTCACACGCTGAGTTTATATTTGACTCCAGAGTTTGTATGCATTAAACATCTTAGTGCAAAGGTGCTGAAGTGAGACCAACGAGCATCTTAACCACACGCCTGTAATAACATCAAGTAATCAGTTTAACAAAATGCAAACCCTAATTGGCAAAGTCGACATTTAAAATGATTGTAATATTTGCATAAATTCAGACTAACTGATATTCTTGTTTCGATATTAAAGGCTCACTAATGATGATGATATTAGGGGTTGATCCAGGGAGCGGTTTAGGCATCGTTAGACCCTCCACATTGTCCCAAAGTGTGATTGGTTATCTACCTTAGTTGGTAGGACCTTAGTTCCTTATGTTGTATGTTATCTGAAAGTTTTTTTCAGTAGTATTCGTAGTTAAATATTATCCTCCATCCCTTTGCACTTTGCAGCATGTGGTTCCCCACTCTCTAATCCTTGTTTCCTATTCTATCAAGTGTCCTACTCTACAGTGAAAGAACCCTAGATCATGTTTTTAAAAGAATGCTGTGATGGTATGTATCTTGACTGTATTTGAAATGGGTGCAGCTTGTAGTTAGAGGCTCACTTTTCTTTGTGAGGACTCAATGAATGAAGCATGGAACTATATTTCAAAATGCCATTCTGTTGTGTGGTCGTTTTTAGGTCTATTTATCTTCTTAACATAAAATGTAAACACATTCATCAAAACCTATTTAATCAGACAAAAGTATTCGAGCCAAAATAGCAACTCAATGCAACAACGTACATACAGATGTGCTTGCACCAACAGTTGAATGTATAAATATTCATGAAGGATTTTAAAACAGGGAGAACAACAATCAGATGGCTACAGAAGATGTTTGATACATTTTAAACAATATATATCTTATAAAAGAAATATAGAAAAACCTTCAGGTGTTTTTTTTTTGTTTTTTTTTACATACACTATATAAAACACCTCCAAGTGGCTCCATTCAACAGTCCTCTGCTAACTACTTTCTCTTAAAAATAAAATTTGGCTTTAAATTACCTCTATAAACCCTTTCAGAGAGGCTGAATGCACAAGAGAGCCTGAATCACAGGAAATGAAATGAAAATAGTTGACTGTTACAGCACAGAGGGAGGAGAAAACAGTTTTCTGCTGCAGCTTATTCATGCGAGTTGCTGTCCTTCTATTTTTTATCACTTGGTTAATATTGACTTTGCTCTACAGCTGCAGCCATTGAAGTCGTACGGGTGCAGTCGAGGTGTTGAAAGAAACGAGCAATAGTGGATTCAGGAAGAATAAACTAGAAGTAGTTGTGGTTACATTGTATTTTTGGAATGCCCTTGATGTGCAAGATTAACGGGTTACTGGGTGTGTGTGATTGTTTCAGCCCTGTGTGTGTGTGTGTGTGTGTGTGCTTCACTGCTCGGGCATCAGCATGTGATTGTGAACATCAGTTCCAATTTGTCTCCCTCTTTCAGCCTGGTTGTCTAATTGCCGTACCATCGGTGTGTCATTGAGGCTGCATTGTGTTCCTGTTTTGTCATCCTTATCTCAGTGATAATTGCCCCTGCCAAATAGAGGGGAATTAAGAAAAGAAATTGCTAATGACAAGACATCTAAGAAAAGGCATGTTCGCTCATTTCCTTTATCTGTTCTGTTCCCTCCCCGTCCCCGTGTGCTATTGTGGTAATTACAGTCGATGCATAACAAGCTAGTTAAATAGACCATCTTTCTGTTTCTCCAGTCAGAAAGCACAATACACTGGAGTGCTCAGTTCAAACAGAAAAACCTACCCAGCTCCCTTTGTTATTCCACCCGTGCATTGACAACGGTCGCAGAGAGGAGGGAAGGAAAAAATCAATGCTGTCAAATGCGGAGATAGGAAAATGTCATTTTGACAAATGCAAGGCTTTGTGTACGCACAGATTGAATTTTGATGGATTTCTCCCAAGGCGAGGCCTCTTTTTCTTATTTATAGGCCGTCATATAAAAATGTTAAACAATGATGTTACAGAAAGCAAATACAAATGTCATTGGCACAAAAAAAGTCCTCCAATGAACCTGTGCTTCTTTGTTTGTGGAACATATTTCCTCCCAAAGACAGACAGCCGTTTGAAGGTTTTCTGAAAGCTCACGTTGCTATTTTTAGGAAAATGTTACACAAGACTCATATTTTGATATGGCTTGTCATGTGGAATTTGCATGGGGAAATCAATGCAAACGAATTTGCATTAGTTCAAACAGAAGTTTGAGCATATTGCCAAGCGTTTGATGGCTGTAATGGTTTTCATTCATACCTGCAGGCTGCGGCTGAGGGTTAACAAATCTTTTTGTCAGGATGAAGCATATGCTGTATTGTATCACACAGTGGTATATTGTACAAATATTCAATATTCATTTACATCCTTTCAGCTTGAGAGCAGCTTTGCTTTGTGTGAAAATTATAAAAAGCTGTTTTTTATTGTGCCAGTCCAGGAATATATAATTACCCTCATCCTTTGAGAAGATACAAAAAAACATGAGTTTGATCAATGTCTCTTATCTATCTGTCTATCTGTCTGTCTGTCTGTCTGTCTGTCTGTCTTCTCTCTGTCTGTGTGAGTTTGCTTGTGTAAAATATCGCTCAAGCGTTTTCAACTTTCATTGTTTTTTTCATTTATTCTGTACACGAATACATCTCTGTATGTATCTATTCACGTCATTATAATGATAGTCAATGAAGCAGTAATGATGTTGTATCTAATAATCGGATTGGAATTTGACAGTTATAGTTATTTCTTACGTCTCAGTCTTAGATTGAGCTAACACATACGTCAACAGTTTAGTAATATTACATTGTAGATAGATACTGTATTAGTTATGAAATAATATAAGATAATTAAATCTTTAAAATAGTTCATACATTTTCTGTCACTAGCCACAACATACATAAACTGCTTACATATGAATGCAAAAGTAACTCCACTCAATAATGTTATGCATCACAATAAACTAATTAGTACTTTTACTTTCATACTCTTTGTTGGCAACATTTTGATAAAGGACTTTAACCAGTGTTATTCGATGAAGTATTCTTGCATTTACTTAACAAATGGATCTAAATACTTCCTCCAGTACTGTATTTATCTCCTGTTCTCTGGTGTAATGACTGTATATGACGTTATGTGTTTCAGCTCAAGTCCTTTCCCAGAGTTTCTGACTGCCTTGTTTGTCTTCTGTCTCCCACAGTCAACCTTTGGACCATGTTTCAAGCTGCTCAGAAACTCGGAGGATATGAGCTGGTAAGTATTCACATATGTGGCAATATACTCCTACTCTCTCTTGAAAGTCTCGCCCTTCTTTTTGCTGTCACCCCCCTCGCTTTCTCCTTCCCATCTTCTTCTCCTTCCCCTCTATTATCCTCTCTTGCCACCTTCCTCCCTTCTTTCCTCCTTTTCGCTTTCTCTCTCTCTCTCTCTCTCTCTCTCTGCCTTCCTTTTGCCCCTTTGAGGTCGGTCACTATTTTCCCAAGAAGAAAGTCTCGCTCTGAGCCACATTTAGCAAAAATAATGCCGTTGTTTCAAAACCCCCTCTGACTGGAAAACATATGTTCCTCTGCTCTGCTCTAGTCAGACGGAAATTGGTCAAATCGCTCATTTTTTCCTCTTGTTGGTGATGAATTGAAACACTCATGTATACCCACATGTACTGTATGGACACACATACACAACCAAAGTGAGAAAGAACGTATGAGGCATTTCACTTGGCAAGCCTTACCTGCTGATTATTCATTCACTATTCATGTGTGACTTGTTTCTAGTCAAGGTTTGATATTGTTGTATACTGCTCACGTCTGTTTCTTCATTAGCAAGCTGCTATAATGTCATCCAAACAAGACAGCCAGACCAGACCATAAACAGGATACAGCTCATGTGTTCAGGGCTCATATCCCTTTTAAAAGCCTCATATCTGCAGCTGATTATCTCACGTTTCATGCAGAGGCTTTGTTAGCTTGGTGGCGGCCTGCAGTTCTGCGTTTTGTGTTGAAGCCTGTCATCTGTTAGGGGATAACGGGTTATAGCAGGAACAACTGACTGCATGATGTTAACAGAGCTTATTATGTTAGAGAATTGAGTGTTGTAGGATTCAATAACTGGAACATCATGACTCAGTAACTCCCCAAGACCTCAAAATGATGTCAACCCTTTACTGTTTTTCTTTTTCTTTCCTCCACTTCATGTTTTTTTAATTTCCTCCAAGTCTACATTAATCTCATTGTCTCTGTGTCCCTTTTCCCCTTTTGTCTTATTCTTCTTTGTCTCCCCTAGATCACGGTCCGCAGACAGTGGAAGCATGTGTATGATGAATTGGGCGGGAACCCCAGCAGCACGAGTGCAGCCACGTGTACACGCAGACACTACGAGAGGTGAGTTATTATGTATGTTACATATTATACAAGTTGTTGCTATGCATGCACATACGGAACAGTTTGCATCGCCCAGAGTGACTAAACTCCTCCCCTCCAACACAGCTGCATCAAATAGGATTGCACAATGCTCTGTTCATAACATCAGGACATTGCAAGACAAATATTGATCTCATTTGGAGAAGTCGATGCACTTACACATACATGAAGACGAGGATAGAGGGCTAGTTTTTTAGCTTTCAAATCACTCCTCACTGCCTCGAGCTGCTCTTACAGTATTTATGGCTCTAAATCTGTCATGATTAGTATTGATTCAGCTGTTTTTAAAAGTATTTGTATGACACAATGGAACTGATTATGGAGTGAAATCCACATATACTGCTTTGCAAGCTGAAGAGGATTTAAAAGCTCTAAAAAGAACAGCAAAGTTCTGAATTATTATTTGATCCGCATATATGCACAGATATATGCAGCAAATACAGTAACTACTCTTGGATCCATATATGCATTGCAAGCACATTGAGCTGCATGCAAAATGAATCGCAAACATGCCGCTACAGAACCAAAGGAAAGCATATTTATATGATCCCGAGGGAGTTTTGGGCATGAAATTTACACAAACAAATGCACACACGCACCCACATTGCCAACGTTAAACAAACAGCAAATAGGATCCTCCCAACAATAGATAACCAGGTCGCTCATAAGGCTCATGACCCTCTCCATATCCCTCCAGCTGCTTGAGACACACACACTATCATTCACAATCACATCTGTCAATAATCCAGGGATACACCACCAGGACAATATGAGGGAACCAGGCAGCTTTGTATCATGTCAAGACTGCATGATGTAAGCACATTTTCAAACACAGACAGAGGCTGGAGATGTTTTTTCCAAAACAAAATATGTGAAAGCAAAGTTGGGAAAGTTTACTCTTCGACATGTTTTTCACTATTTGTACATAAAATATGCCTCTAAACGTACGACTGAGGGTGCTTTCAGTGTTTCTGCCACAGTTCTTATTCACTCCCTAAAACATGAACACATGCTTCCTTTCCCAAGGTTAAACCAATGCTTCAAACAGGGTTATTTTTCAAAAGAGTTCCTTATTTAGAGCAATAATAGATTTGACTTTCAACACTCGGCTGTATGTGACGACGCGAGCCACATATTTTATTGTGAAAGACAGAAAATGTCTTTGATGCTTTGTTTTGCTACTGTTTTATCTAGCTTTTCACATCTCATCTTGGAATTTCTTTGAAGCCAGTTGAGAAAAGCTACAGTGTTTAAGGTGTACAGTTTATAAGGTGTAAATATGGCGGTTGGTAGGAAGGCAGGCGTGTGGGAAGCGCTGAGGTGTGACCACTGCTGCGCTGGCCTTTCCCTCTCCAGCCACCGAGAAGCAGCTGAGAGAAAATAATGCTGAATCAATACAAAGCAATAATATCCGCACACTGCAGTGAATATCAGGCTGACAGAGAGGGAAGGTGTAAATCTGGAAGGGGGGGACATGATTGGTCGTGTGTGTATGTGTATGTGTATGTGTATGTGTATGTGAGGGAACAGAAGAGAGAGAGAGAGATCAGCTGAAGAAGAGCAAGTTTTCCATTCAAGGGAATAATTTTAGCTGAGCCTCTGTGTTTGGGCTGCTTGGAGGGCAATTAGCTTCATTGTATTAACTCAGCAACACGGCCATTCTCTCCGCATGATGAATGAGGCTGTTTGTGGGCTCGCTGAAGTGTGTGTTTGTTCCCCAGGGGCGTCTTTGTTTCCACCTTTAATCATTAGTCAATGTGCTACAGAAATATAATTCACAGGGAAGAATGTACGGTGTACAAACTGGAACAGCACTTACGTTTTCCTCTTTTCTCAGAAGGATCACTACTAAATAAACTAAGTAAAATAAAAACGACTCTCAAGGTAGCAGGAAGAAAGGATATCATATTTCAAGACATAATTGCTTTAAATTAAGTGGTTATTTGTGGCAGTCTTTGCGTAAAAGTCTGAATAACCACAAGAATGCAGCCCATAGTTTAAATTATACACATTATCCCTTTATAGCCCCAGTGGTCAAATCATGTGAAATGGTTTCCTAGGAGATGTTATTGTGAAAGATGGAGCCGAGGGCATAATCACTGTATTTATGCTGTCCAGGAGCAGGTAGTAATCACTGCTAGTAATGGAGTTACATAGCTGGAATCGAACAGGAGATAACCTTAGCTAATTGTCATTTTCAAAGTTACTGTTTTTTAAAGTCGCAGAGTGCCGTTCATTAGTGTGCCGGGGGGAAAAAAAAAAAAAAATCAATGTAGAAACGTCCAAGCCAAGGTCTGCGTCTCACTGCTGCAGCTACAGGGAAGCTTTAATGATATTTATTTAAACCGTTTCCCGAGATTAGCTGTCAGGGCCCGCCGCTCTGAATTAAAAATGAGGTCATGAAAAAGATGGCATCAATAACCTTGAAATAGACTGCCTTTTGCTTCTGTGCTGCTGTGCCATTTTCTCTATGCCCCCCCCCCCCCCCCTCCCTCTCTCCCCCTCCCTTTCTTGCACTTCATGCTGTTTCTTTCATTATACAGGTCAGCGCCTTTTAACAGCTCCTACATATTTAATCTTCCTGGTTTCCTACGTGATCTCTTGTTACAGAAACTTCACATTTCACTATCTCTCTTCATTTCTGCCTGTTACCCATTTTTAATACCTCACTATGCTTTGGCACTCTAATGTAATTGCACAACGGGGTTGGCATTGGTACGGGAGGGGTTTTTGGAAAGGGGTGGAGGTGTGGGGAGGGGGTATCCATAGCAACTGAGAAGCTATTTAGAATAATTTGCTCTGTAAAAACTCTGAGATTTCAGGCAATAGCAGACAACACAGATGAGTGTTTTCACTGTATCATTTCTTCTTAAAAGTATTAAATGTGTGCCACATAAAGTTTGAGGTCTGTGAAATATTATCCGACTCAGATCATGCAGATATGTGTTTCTTTAAAGACAGATGCGTGCCTGTTCCAATTTTAGTCGACTAGATGTTTTATTGATTCAGCCTTTATTCATTCCTCCTGGAATCGATGTTCCTCCGCATTCAGAAAGCTGCTCTCCAGATATAAAAATACATTCGCTGCTCATAATTATTAGGAAACCTTGAGCCAGTCCACACTCTAAAGAAAGAAGAGAATATAGTTCTGATTTTATGAGAGCAGGGGATTTTTTTCTTGTTCATTTTATTCGGCTGGATTCTTGGTATCTTGCCCTCGTCAGCATCTCTCTGCATTGTCCTTGATGTATTGCAGAAACATCAAGTGTGGCGCATTACACTTTAGCTTGCCTTCTCTAATATTGTTGCTAAAACACAGATTCCATCTCTCTGGTCTCCAGTTAAAGCAGTGACTGGACTACAATAAGGAAACTGTTACTGTCATGTCCCTCCCTGCTTTTATTTATTTCATAACCAGAGAGATACAGGGACAAGACAAAAATGAAAACAGATTTTAAAAAGCAAAAACGATGTAATATAAAGTTAGAAAAGCAAAAGAGAACATGGTTTCTGTCAGCATTCTTTAAAGGCTCCATAAACAATGTCTCAACATGTCGTCCCCCATCCAAACTCCCTGTATATCCACCACTCTTGTACTCAATCTGGACTTCAGCTTGAGTGGGAATGCAGCCAAAGAGCTGCTTGTTCTTTACACTAAAATAGCAGGCAGCTATTTTAACCTCTGAGAGCTCAATGGTTTCCCCGAGACAAAATGCTTCATTGAGCTTTCAGTGATAAAACCTCTTCTTCTGCAGCCATCTTACAAATCACAATAGTGGGTAATTTCTTTATGCGTTGAATTGATACAAAGGTTTATAGTTCCTCTCCCTGGTGGCGACGAGAAATCACAAATTACTGCGCTGACGTGTGACAGCCAGCTGAGTGTAAAAGAATCTATTCAGGTCTGCTGAGATGAATAACTAGTTCAGTGTAGCAAATTAAATTAATGATATTCTTGCAGAGATTTCAGTTCACTGCAGGGCAGCAAGAGGGAACATGTGCTATATATTTATGGATATTAATACTTGGATGTTCCTATAAGCAGAATACTACACATTTAGTTTAAACAGTTTGCTCTCTGAGCTCACACCTGCTACGGCAAACATTTACTGCAAGCTTCAGCAGCAGAAGCTAATGAGAGCAATCCCCCAGGGGAACAGTAGAGGTCATTTTAAATCTGGTATTTTCAGACTTGACAAAGGACTTAAGTTTTTCATACATTCCTGCACTGCCCTTCTGTTTTAACTGCATGAATGAGGGTCACCTCAAGTGGTTTGGCTTCGAGACAAAAGAGGGGCTTTGAGGCATGAATCCAAAGCAGAGGGAGCAGCTACAATGTCTGTTTATCCGTCTGCTGGCATCTTGTCTCCCTCTTTCTCTGCAGCAGCTATTGTTTTCTCTTCATGGCTGTGATGATGCTTAATCATCGCATTTAGATTTGATAAAGATTTGATTTTATCTTTTTCATTTAATTCTCTTTTTCTCGCAGGCTTGTAAAAGTAAGTCATTTTTTTCTCCCTCTGAAATCTTTCTACAGCCTCCGGGGCTTGTCCACCAGCTCTTTAAATAGTTTTTTTCCCCCTTTTTTTTTAACGCACGAAGAGGCTCTTGTGATCTTAACACAACACCAGTTTAAATTAATTTCAGCACGGATGGGAGGGAAGCTGTTGAAATGGAACAGCCTGCAGGCTTTTTCCACTTATTTGGTGACTTAGGCATTTCTTGGATTGTAGCACACTGCTTGTTCCTGTAACACAAAACTCAGATGAGAGCAGCACATTGCTGGTAAAGTCACCTTGTTTTTGCCAAGTTGTGTTTTTTAGGAGGAGGTGCTTTGTGTGCAATCCATTATTTCAAAGGCACAGACCAGCTTAGTAGACAGTTGTGGTTTGATGTGGTGGTTTTATGCTGTTATTGATCTCACTGAAGACACATCCGTCATATATAAAGTATTATATGTCTATATGAAGTAATATTTTCCACATTAATTACATGAGCCATTTGCTATTTATGTCCATTCAATGTCTAATCTCCTCTCTGCATATTTCTGTTGCTTGTTATCAACATGGAAAACGGCTGCTTAAACAAAAGCCGGCTGATAAATTGGCATGAGAGGAAGTTAAGTATTTATTGACCTCATAAAAATGTTGCCTGTCCTCCCGCCTTAATGAAATTCTTTCCTGGAATCTCTCAGTGCTACACATGCCCCCTAGTGGCTCAAATTAATAACTACACCTGGCTTCCTCTCAACTAGTGCAGAGGCTGCCAAGATCAACCTTTCCCCTTCCTCGGAGGAAATTGCTACTTATATAAGCGGTATTGTATTTTACGTTCTATAATACATGAACATGACTAAGTTTTATATATATATATATATATATATATATATATATATATATATATATATATATACACTTCTTGAAATTTCTAGTGATTCACACTGTGGGATTCACACATTTTTAAAAGCAGTGTTAAAAGTGGAAAAAGGAGTGAGTATTGTAGCCTGAACATTCTTTGCTTATTCAGCCTTTAGAAAATACATATACAAAAGGTGTATGTCTTGGAAGTCAAGGTAATAAAATAAATAGAAAAAATAGCTTTTACAAGCCACACTTGAGATTTTTTTTTCCAAACATAACAAAGCAAATAATTCCAACAATGTTGGGAGCTTCCTGAGATACATTTTTTCTTTTTTTCTTTCTCTTTTCACCCACATCTTTGTCTTGCCATTTGGAACTATTTAAGGCTCTGGTAATTTCCCGGGCTCTGCTCTTACATTATCTGGGGCCTGCGACCCCCCACCCCACCCCCACCATATTGACATTCCATAAAGCTGACCCAGGCCAAGGCAGCCGTCTCTTTCCCACAGATCACCGTGATAGTCAACAGTGCACCCTGCTTAACTATATGTATATGCCACTTTTCCAGCCCTTTGATCACTAATGGGAAGGCTGCACATGTTGAATGAAAAAATGTAATCCACTGTGGTATAACGGTGGAACATTTGATAAACCTGCTTATTCTATGCAGTAAAAAGAATGCCTAATTACAGAAAGCTGGAGAACCACTTCTCTGTAATTCTAATAAATATAACTGCTCCTATTTAAAGTTAAAAAGACTGTATATTTTTATTTCAGTTTTTCAAGGATTCTTCATTGAGAATCATTTTTCCTCTTCATTAACATGTCATTATCCCCTCTTCCACTCTCTCACCCCCTCTCTATTTCTTTCCCCCTCTCTCTTTCTCCCTCCCCTTCTTTCTTTCACAACCTCTCTCTCTCTCTCCCTCTTTCCAATAAGTCACATTTAATAGTACATTTCCTTTCTTGGCCTGGGGCCTGGTGCCAGACCAGCTGTATGAAATGTAGTTTCACCGCTTTCCCTGCCAGCACTTTTGTTCAGAGGAAAAATAACAAAAAATCCCACAGAGCCTCTTGAACTCTCCGAGGCTTTTTTTTTCTTCCTTTTGAAGAGGAGGCGAAACAGCTCTTGATTCATTGTTTGTTTTACCGCCATGTCCCTTAAAAAGAATACTGCAACCGTCTCTTGTCGTTACACGAGAAGACCTTCTTTTTTCACTTGACTGAGAAAGTCATGTTTCTGTCTGGCTTTTATGGATTGTTATTGTAAAAAAAAAAAAACCCTGACAGAGGAGCTGGTGAGGTTTTTTAGAGGGAGTTTATTGAAGATTGAAGTGTTGTAGTTTTTCAGTTGTCTTGGTTTCCTCTTCCACAATGTTCCTTTATTTCTGGTTTAGTGCCAATTTCCATTTTCTTTTTCGGAGCAATAAAAGTTTAAAAGTTTCCCTCGCTGGTTTCTTCATGTCATTATTTTACACATGGGTATTGTTATGTTATCCAGAGCTTAATGTTCCCATTAGTTATGACATCAGATACGGAAAAAAAAAACGTCAAGGGAAGTATTTGGAGAAGAAATAACAGAAGTCCAAAATAGTTTTATGTATTCTTCTGCAGAATATTCTTGTCACTTTGTATGGGCTTAATTAAGTATGAGCATACGCAACTTTTCTGCATTTAATCATGTCTAACTGCATTTATTCATGTTTAAAAGACATTTTGTTACAAACTGGAGCCCAGTGTTACCATCTCTATAACTGCAACTACTTTAAAGGCTTCTAGGATTAGTCATCAGTAGATTCATGTAAACATAAGATAGTTTCCTTTAAATGATTTGCTTTCCATTTTTCCAAATTTTCACTCCAACAACATTTGCTTTACACTAACTTGTATTACACACATATATTCTTCTCTCTCATGGCTTAACTAATACCAAATGTGATCTGTCTCTGCAGGGAAAAACTGGTTATACACATTCTAACACACACACACACACACACACACGCACTCTGGCATACAACTGAACCTGGATTTCCCCGAACATAGACTAATTACAATGGGATTATTAGTGCTTGCCAGGTATTAAAACAGAACGTTAAAAAAGGAATGTAATACTCTGCAGGTTTAGCGAAAAACTGCAGCTCACTCTTTTTTTGTATCAGCAAATAATATGCTCAAGTTGTTATTGTGCTTTTCGTTTTACTCTTTTATATTGACAACAAAAGCAAAGGTACTTAAAAAAAAAACTCTTCCCATTAGTGTTTTTTTTGTGCCTTTTCCAATCTTAAATTATTGTTTGGATAAATGTAGTTTATATTGTAAGTCAGATATTGTGTCTTACACAATATCGCATGACAATTCCAATAGCTCATCTGCATTCCTCTGCTTGAATTCCTCCTCAGGCTCCTCCTCCCTTACGAGAGGCACATCAAAGGCGAGTCGGACAAGCCCCTCCCCTTAACCAAACCCAGGAAGCAGGAGGGCGGCCAGGAGAAGGCATCGGCAGCCAAAGTTAAAGCAGTGGTGGCCAAGAAATTGAAAGGCCCTGGCAGTGTCAAGCTGGAGAGTAAAAAGGACAGAGAGGAGATGGTGCAAGGCCAAGAACAATCACAGGTCAGTCACAAACGTCCCACAACTGCTGCCTCTTCAATATTCCTCCCTTGCTTTAGAAACATTTTAAAGCTCCTGTAAGGAGTTTTTTTTTTTATCTAGTTATGAAACAGACTGAAAATAATGTTGATGTCTCTTTATGAGTGATTTAAGCAAACCAGACTATCAGAGATAACATTGATTATTTATTCAAACTAGTTGTAAATGCCTGAAACTGCTGCTAGAGGGTGGGTGACAGATGAAGTGAATTACAGAATCAGCCTGTTTACTTTTGCATGTTGAAAGAATAACTTACACATGGTCATGAGAAAATCAGTAAAGAGATAAAAGGTTGTGATTTATTTACTGGGGGTGCCATAATCGACACAAACCGAAAGTTCCTCACATGCTTTAAATTAATTCTGCCTGTGCTTTCTTATTCACGTTTTATCTTGTTTTGTTTTAATTTTTAATAAGATGTTTTTCTATGTATTTATTTATTTATGGAGGGGGGGGTGTATTTAGAGGAGAGGATAGTGGATGTAATTTGAAACTGGGATTATAGATTTGAAAAAGACATGCTGAAAGTGTAGAGGGTCGGAGTCAATACCCTAGCCACCCGCTTGGAGCACTATAGCCTCTCTACATCTGGCGCACGATTCACCTTGTTTTTGATTGTTTCCTTTGAAAATGAAAAATAAGAAGATGTCTAAGTGTCTTATGTTTTTTTTCCGAGGTATTTTAACAGCTATTATTTTTCTCTATGCAGGACTCAAGGGGGAAGACAGAGAATCACGAGCTGTCCCCAGCCATAAAACAGGAAGTATCTCTGGGTGATGAACCAATCGTAATAGAGGAGGAAGAGTTACATCTCACTCTAAAGAAAGAGGAGTCCTTGGCAGAGGAGCAGGCCTTCTTGCACTGTCCCAAAGAGCCAGACTGCAGAGGCCCACATGCTGGCCTACTAGTCCATGCAGGCACGGGTCCCCAGTCTGAATGGATGCAAGTGAGCGAGGCCTTGAAACTCTCCTGTGAACAGCAAACTGAAGGGCATTTCATTCCCAAACATCCCTACCTGCCTCACCGCTGGGATCAGAACAAACCCCCCGGACTTGTTGCTCTGCCTGAGCCCTCCTCCAGGGTTAAAGACTCCTTAGAAAGCCACAGTGGGAGAGTGGGGAAGGTATTACCGATGTGTAAGCAGGTGGATATAGAGTGTATAGACTTGAGCGCAGACAAAGAAGACTATGGGGTCACTAAGAAGGAGTCAACACAAACAGCTGCCTACTGCAAATCCAGCCAGGGTGTCATGTCTCCATTAGCCAAAAAGAAGCTCCTCTCCCAAGTGTGTGAGTCGAACCCTTTCTCGTTTACATCTCCTCTTCAGCCTCCATCTCTCACAGCCGTGTCCTCCCTGGCTGACATATCTGAAAGGGAGAAGGAGAAGAGAAATGGTGAGGATGAGGTGGTTGGAAATATCCCAGAGGGAGCACCCATATTCAGGCCGTCAGTCATCCAGCACGCCCAGAGCAGCAAGCCCCACCAACAAGCCACCAGCAGCCAGTCAGAAAGGAGTACAGCGGGGGAGCTTTCAGAGGCTTACAGCTGCCGGACAAGCCATCACCTCAAGCCACAAGTAAGTCTCCCATGGCAGCCCTATCTGCCCCTACCTCACGCCCAAGATGGTGTCGAGATCAATGGAGAGACGCTTCTCCAGGGCCAAGCAACTCAGTCCCGCAGCTATGCGGGCGACTGCTACTCCTCCCCTCATCTCCACAGTCTGTACCGGCAAACAGAGAGCTGCCTAAGTCAGGACAGGATGGCCGGGTTCCCAAATGGAGAGCGGAGAGAACACTTCAACCGGGAGCGCGAAGGCAGCCAGGGCTTCGTCTGTGGCGGGCTGGAGCCAGAGGGCCTGGCTTACAGATCGCACTTCAGCGAGCGGACTCGAACGCACAGCGAGAGGAGAGAAGCTGACGACGAGCCCAGAGACTTTACAATCTCCAAACCCCTCTCACAGAGGTTGTCCTCTTCCTTCTCCAAGCCCTCCTTCTGCAGCCTCCCCTATCCCATCATGCATCAGAGCATGGATTCCCACCCTAAGGCGTGCAGAGTTCCTCCTATGAATATCTCTCCTGCGAAACAGAGTCCAGCAGAGTCATCGTCGCAGCCGTATCCCAGCCCAAAAGCAGCAAGTGATTCAATCCTCACAAGTCCCAGTCGGCCCAGTAAGCGGAGCCTAGTAGAACCTGAAGGCGAGGAAGTCCCAGAGAGGAAAGTCCGTGTGGTGACGCCGATCCACCCTGCCGGAGCAATCCGACGCAGCGACCCGGAGGAGCTAAAACCAGCCGAGCCAGCCCATGGCGTTCATCTCAACAACCACCTCCCCGAAGGCCACCCTGCAACCACCTACCCCCCGCACCACGCCGCACCCTTCTACCCAGGCATGTACCCGCACGGCAGCCTAGTCTCATCAGGAGCGCAGGACGGACTCGGGCAACACCCAGGTCTGCAGTACCTGAAGAGCCAGTCTGCAGTGTCCCCCCTTATGCCCCCGTTAGCTTTCCACTCCATGATGCTGCACAGGCAGCTGCTAGCTTCAACCGCCTCCCCCCACCACTTCTACAGGCACCCGGGTGGGGCAGCACTGTATGGAGACCTGCTGCACCACCTGTACCCTCTCTCCACCCTCCCACCACCTCAGATTTCGTCAGTACACCCGAGCACCAGACTGTGAGGAAGAGAGGAGAATTGAATTCTCCTTCTTCGTCTTCTTTTTCATCCTCAGAAACTTGTTCGGCTTCTTTCCGTCTCTCTTGCTCGGGGACTGTAGAGAGAAAACACTGATTATGAACCTTGACTGATTACAGACTGATGCAGAGTGGAAATTCCATTTTCTTTTTTATTTGTGTATGCATTTGTTTATATTCTTTGCACTGTTCTTTATTATTTTTTTTATCACCAATTACTGTATCTTTATTGTTGTTGTTGTTGTATACTTATTTGCACAGTGCTCATGTGTATGTGCTTACAAATCAGTTTGCCGTTCTTGGTCACCACAAGTCAGGTCGTTGCTCTGGATGTGTGAAAATTGGAGGGCAACAGAGAAAAGCCATTTGTTTACTGCGACTGAGGGCTAAACTTTTTTGCTTAGAAACACTACGAGTAACATCACGACGTAAATGAAATTCTTTATATAACTAGAGGTAATCTTCAACAGCTGTTTAGCGCATTATTACACTTTTGGGCAGCCACTTGTGTTGCATCTGTTTACATGTCTCCACGCTGAAAGCTGTTGCCTGTTTGTGCCACAGCAAATCCACCTGGACTCTTTGGAATAGACATTAACACTCACTGCGGTGCTGCATAACACAGATTATAGCTTCACCGAAACACTCAGAGGTGCTCTGTGTACCAGATGTACTGTAGACTCACGTTTTTGATCAGTTCAGGTGTGAACTCGCTAAATTTATTTCCGATCACACAACACAAGCAGTTTTCGTTTTTTAATCTGTTGACAAATCATGAATGTTTTTTTCATCCGAGTTAACAAAAGCAGGTTTAATGTCGAAATTGAAAGTTATTTGACCCCCAAACACCCTTTGTGATGAGTTGACTGTAGCAGCTTGTTTGTGTCTGTAGGACCAGCATAATGAAGCAGCCGTCTGCTGTGGAATGCTCACCACAAGAAATCAGCATTTCATCTTTTTGTTCTTGACTTGAAAAGCTCTTTTTATCTTTTTCGGTGAACAGAGTCTTTTATTCAACACGCTGAAAAGACTCACTGTATGATTTTTAATAGGAATGTTGTCACTTAAGATATTATTGCTTTGCAAATATCTGTGCCTTTCGCAGTCTTGCATTAGAGTTAGCACTACAGTTGTTAAGGTTTATCTCCTGTAGCAGGGTAGGAATATTAATATTACTGTCAGACACTCATACAAAAAACAATATGGCACATTTGGCTCAGACACCAGACCTGATAGGTTAGACACAAAATGTATCATTTAAAAAAAATAAAATCCACTTTATTGTAAAGGTCAGTCTTTGAGCTTAAATGAATTTATTTACTTAGCTTAACTGCAGTTGATTGTAGAAGAACCTGCAAAGGATTTACTGGTAGCTAATACTGACACAGGTCTGGTGTCTGTCATCCGCAGGGCATGTGTCTTCTAGCAGTGATGAAAAGGTACCAGACTCCGTAAAGTATGCACACCATGCTTCATAGCCTAAGGTGGAAAGAACCACCTGCTTTGGCTTTTACAACCACTATAATTGCAATCCAGGATAGTCAAAATACATGCTCAACATGTGTTTCAAAATAAGGAAAAAATGTGTAAAGTTTTACTGAATACTTAGATAAATACGTTGATTTCTGGTTAAGTACTGTACATTGCTGTGTGTAGGGAAAACTGGCATTAGTGCTGGCTCCTGTACAGATCATTCATACGGGATCAATTCATGACAACCCCTCTCTTGTCTTATTTTCTCTGTAAATAACACTGTAGATAGTACGGCGTGGTTGTTATCATATAAACTGTTATACTCTGTAAATAGTATTAAAAAAACAGTATAAAAGTTGGTTACACAATCTAGCTGTGTCCTTGTTTGCTCTGTTTCAAGGTCACAGTGATCCTGTTAGATTTAAACAAACACTACAGTTTAAGTATAAGGATACTCTTTTTATTTCTATGTTGTTTTTGTTCATGTGCATCCTGAAAGTGTTTTTGATACAGTAGCCATCTGTTTACCAATCACCCAGCTGGCAAGCAAGACAAAAAATAGACATTTTGTATATGACCTCCTGTATATTTAATTAAAATATTTTACTATCTACACACGTTTCCTCACTTGTGTTCTTTAAGTGAACTGCTGTTAACAAGCCAGGGTTGAATAAACTGATATTTAACACCGGTGTGCTAACATAAATGTAATGTTCTCTTCCCCCCCCTCCCTCCCTCCAGTGTCGTATCTAGTATTGTATTATTGTAATACCATTATCTGGATACGAGATTCCATCCGCCTTAATCTTCACAACAGGATACTTCTGGGCTCAAGGCCAGAGAAACCTCACCAGTATTTGCTGCAGTGGAGCTATGTGCCCATGCATGTATCACTGTGATGTGTGTTGGGCTGCAATAAAAGCCATCCTTTGACTTTGCCATCCCCTGGTAAATCTTTACCATGAAAAATATTCAGTTATACTTTCAAGCTCAGCAAAAAAAAAAGCAGCCTCACCGGGGTAGAAAGTAGGCCGTTTTATTGCAGATCAGCGATAATAAAAAAAATACAGTTAGCTTCCAAGACAACAGCAAAGAGAGAGGAGGGAGAAAATTGCACTTATTGAAAAACACATAACAATTATTTATATATCTACAATATTGTTCACATTACACTATACACAAATTATTCAGCACCAGGGCAAGATGAATGTATTCCTGCTTTCAAGTACATAAATAAAGTGCCAGCCAAAGTCTAAATAATTAATTTGAGACGGCTGTACTAATAATCAAAACAGAACATTTTTACTGAGACATTACAAAACCAAAGATTGTAGCTTTTACTGTAATCTCTACCATCAGGTTAAGATAAATGAGAATAGTAAGATATTTTCTAAAACCCTGGCTCATTAGTTTAATCAAGAGTAAGAATGTTGAGTCTTTGTTTGGTCACTAAGCAACAGTACTTCTGCTTGGTGTGTCAGGGCCTTAGATCACATGCCCTCTATCATGCTTAATGTCCACAGAAGGCACATTTCCTGCATGACACTGCTTTAACTGGGTCTACAGTGTTAGTCTGAAATACTATACCGATAGATTAGCTTTCAAAATAAATGTCAGCAATAAGTAGTCTTGTGTTCTTTGTCTCTGGTTCACTTTATCCAGCTGAAAATGGTAAAAGTGTCGATGGAGGATACAGGAAATTGTAATGTTGCTATTGAGATGATTAGATGATCATCATATCAAGCTATGCAATAACGCCAATAAGGCCCAATCTGTAACAACATCAAAGTGCCTAATATAGTGTTAGTTCACAGGAGCATAGAAACATTTTGAAAACACTGCTTATATTAAGCAGAGTCCCCTTTTGTACAAGCCATTCTCCTTTCTTTCAAGGCTTAAACTAAATCCTCCTGTAATCCGCCTCCGCCCCCCCCAAATCTACATCCCCCTTCTTGATTAAAAAGAATTTAGAGGGTGAGATAAAACAAAATGGGATTGTAGCTTTCAGCATACTGCTTCATTTTGCCTGGCAGTTTCAGAGAAAGTATCTAATCTTTTGCACACTCTGTTATTATGAATCCCATTCTTCAGCATGGGATTGTTAAATGGTTGAAATATTTAGTGGTTGCCAGTATTGGATATGTTAAAAACACAAACACAGGGACATTCACTGTCTTAGCCTCTCAAAAGTCTCATTCATTCAATTATCCTCCTAGCAGTTATGGGCTGTACTATTAAACTATGTTGAACATAATGTGTAGCCACTGAAAACCAAGGTCACTCCATTATAAAAGACCTCTGGGAAATGGAGAAGTCACATTAGTGCCTGCAATCGCTCCTAAAATCTTGTTCCCTTAAAATCAACTATAGTGGTCATAAAATTGTCACAGTAAGTGTAATAAGTCAATAGTTCCAAAAGGAATGATTCGTGGATCAATTCCAATTTGAGTGCTTTTTGCAAGGGCTTTTTCTTTGCTCCACGTCCCAGTGACAGAGCTAGGAGCTGAGAAATAAGCCTTTTCCATTTTAGTGGGATTGATGATGGCAGCGCTCAAGCCAACATTTAGCTCTCTATTTCATCTACGGGTTAGCTGCACATGAGAAAGTTTAGAAATGAGTAATGGAGCTGGAGGTGTATCAATAAAATATTGATATTGTGGCATGAGGAGTCAACTGGGATTTGGGTTGTCATGATGGACAATGTGAGGACCGTTTCTTAAGAGACCACATCACCCACCCGTTCTTTAGATTTAAAGAAACTGTATGACATCTGGGAAATCAAATTAGGATGATTGATACCACTCTTGTCTATTAGCCAAATAAAGTTGTATGTGGTTAGCTTAGTTTTGCATAAAGACTGAAAGCCTGTGGGAAACAGTAAGCTGTGCTGTATTGATTTTTTTTTTTAAAAAGCTTCCAATCATTGTCTCTTTACCTCAGTTTATTAAGAAAATGTTGTTTATTTAATTTAAAAATGTAGCTTTTTAAGCACATATTAACTACACTGTTTTCCATCTTAATGCTAAGCTAACTGTCTCCTGGCTTCAGGGTTCATATTAAATATACAGGTGAGTGGTAATACTTTTACATCTCAGAAAGCATGTAAACATTCCTTAATGTTTAACTATTCCTTTAATTTTTTAAGGACCACTCCAACAATATCACCACATAATTGTTATTGGTACACTTAAATAAATTGCAATACTCATTTTATTGTTACCTAGCGGACTTTAGAAGTTCTAACCATTAAGAGTTATTTTAGAGTTATTCGTATAAGTGGTAAGGTAGGATTAGCTAGATAAATCTAGTTATGGTCGAAGGCTTTAAGGTTCATCCTCTCTCTGAATGACTTCCTTAGTTTGCTCCGCTGTGCAGGAACAGGACCGTGACTCGGTCTGAAGAAGCCATGGTCACCTGTGGCTTCAGTGGTCTGGATGTGGTGGCTCTGGTACTCAAGCTGCTGGGGAGGCTGCCCTTGTGTTTGTACATCAAGGACGCCGAGCGGAGCGTTTTTGCGGCTGAGGGCTCCTGCACTTCCAGTGTTGTTCCGTTGGAGCTGCTGGATGATGGCAGAGAACTTGGCATCCAGTGACGGTCTGCCAGTTTTGGGTCTTGTGGCCGGGCGTGAAGTGCAAACGCCTGAGTTTTCCTTCTCCTGGTACTGAGAAGGAGGAGGAGGAGGGTGAAGAGAAGCAGGCAGGGGAGGTCTGGCAGGACGGATGGAGGAAGCATAAGGTTTTCTGTCAGGCGGAGGGGGCGGAGCGCGGCGCTTGTGGTTGCTGACAGGTGTGGAGCTGGTGCTTTGGTTGGGGCTTGGGCAAGGGGTGGAGGTTTTGCTCTTGCTCAGAATACTCTTCTGCACTACCACAGAATGAGACCCATCAAACAGAGTGGACCAATTAGGTGCTTCCTTCTCTTCCTCAGGACCAATGAGAAAGTGGCCATCTGTTTCCTCTATCTTGTTGTGGATCATGTCTGTGATGCTCTCAAACTTACTAGGTGAATTTATACCTGCACATCAAGCATAACGGGCATTAAGATTACATCAAAATAATAAACATAAGAAAAAATGTAACGTGATAAATTGTATTGTAATTGTTCATTTAATTATGTCAGCTATTATTTGTGTTAAATAGAAATATTTTACATTTATTGTCCCATTTGTTACTGTATGTTCTATAAATACAGACCCTTACATCAAACACTAAGCTATACATTCAACTCCATTCAGCCACTTGTTCCATTTAGACTACTTACTGAGGTCATTGTAAACCGAATTAGCCTGCTTGGTGAGGAAAAGTGATGGTTTCTGTGGTGACACAACCTCGATCTTCATTAGCCGTTTGCAGCAGTGCAGCCACTGGCCTGGTTAAAAACAAGGACAGCCACCAGAGATACAGATTAAAGGTTAAACAATCTTTTCTGAAGTTAGCTAAATATCAGAACAAAAAGATATTTCCACAAAATCGGGAACATGGTGTTGCTCTGACCATACAGTACATATACTGTAGTTTAATATCACTATAAATCCTGTTTACACAGAAACATACTCACTCTGATCATAGAGGTGCTGGTTGAGGGCATCCTGCCAGTCCTCCAGCTCCTCCCTGGTTTCTGTGCTGAAGATGATGGTGTGAGATCCCTCTGGTGAAGGGTTGATGATACACAGACTCCTGGATTTCTGGCCTGCCGACTCCTTCTCCATAATACGAATTCGAGTGTCCTGCAGAAACAAACCACAACTTTTCATAGGCTGAAAAACAAGTACCACGATAACAAATGAGAGCTCTATGAGGATTGTAATAAAAAGTTTGAAATAAAAAGAAATACATTTTAATTCAGCAACTACAAGTCAGGGATGCAAGCAGCACATCCGTGAGTAATGTGGCATCTGCGATTGACTGAAAACGTTCGGGAAAACTCTGAGCTGAGATTTTAATCGATAATAATGATTTTGAGGCTTGTATTCAATTTAAAATTCTGCTAACCAGACAGCTTAATGGAAACATAACAATGTCTAAGACATTGACAGTAGAAGCAACTTCCTGGTGTTGTTATCATTTCTACATTCCCACTTTCATATTAAAGTAATAAATACAATCAAACACAAAGTACAGACAAGAGCAAAATATAATGTGGTATAAAAAAGTTTGGATTCTGTCTTACCTTGTTGATGGGTACATTGAGAGTGGGCTGCACCTTAGCCTCAATTTCCTCTGGGGTGAAGTAACAGGACAAAAAGCCGGCACTCAGCACACCGTAAAGACTGCAGCAGCGGTACATCCCCTCCACACTTTGCTGAAATCCCCATAAAAGAGAACAAATAAGACAAGAACCGTATAATTTAACACCAGGAACTGACCATACTGTTAACAGCAGGCGACTCACCTTCTGGTTCAGGTAGCCAGTCATCATGCTCTGTGTCATGCAATTAGGTTGAGCCACCAACCGGCAGCAGAGGTTGCCATAAAGTGGAAGCCAGGATGACCACTCGGCTGTGGGGATGAAAAGCAACAATGCCAAAGAAACTCAAAAAAATAAAGAGATCTGCATATATGCATCTTAATAAACATGTATAAGCTTTACGTAAAGATAGAGGTAAGAGGTCAATAAGAATCATTATACTCCTAAGCAAAAAGATAAAAACACGATTCAAAAGCTTTTAAAGTTTTTTTTAAATGTTAATGTTATTGCCTCAAAAGAAATGCAAGCTGAACTTTAATCATTCCATCAAAATGAATCTGTTCCATTGAAGCTGTCTTTGTAGTAAATCTAGATTATCACATCGTGGTGAATCAAAGCAGGAGCTCAAAAGAATTATACATTTACATTCCCACATATTACATTTCTGTTCCTTCTTACCATTTTGGAGGACAATGAGGGAGTGCGACTGAAAGCTGCCTTCAGCTTCAGGCAGACCCAGCGTTGTGTAGGCCAGCAGGCTGTACTTGGCTCCTCTGGTACAGGTACAGACACACAAACACATAGTTTAATGGTCCTTGAAGAATGCTGCATCAGCTTTTTATTTATTTATAAACATCGACTTCAAAAGCTCAAGCACAAAAATATTAATGCTTAACTTTGACCTCAAAAAATAAATAATAATAGGGATATATTAATATTAAGACTCCAGCATGCACTATACCAACAAAATTGTCTCCTTGCCCAGAGAGGCCTATTGACCCCAAAGTTTCTCCTTACACTGAACATGTGGTGTGTATCACTTACAGATGTGCTGTTGGGTTTCATTTGATGCTTTTAAGTAGTTTTTTTTGTCACAGACACAAATAAAACCCAGGGAGAAATATCAAAAGGCTTTTTGCAGAAAAAATAAGTTTGATACATTGACAGAAAAAAAATCTATGAATGTCTAAAGGCTTTCTGATCCCATCCTGGTTTAACCCTCGTTTCAATACTCATTC
Source organism: Labrus bergylta (assembly GCF_963930695.1). NCBI lineage: Eukaryota > Metazoa > Chordata > Actinopteri > Labriformes > Labridae > Labrus > Labrus bergylta. The sequence goes on along the minus strand of NC_089204.1, from coordinate 18,123,853 downwards.
TGTATAATTTGTTTACAAACCCTTTCATGAGCCTGCAGCTAAAACCTTTGTTCCAGGCTCAACCCATAATTGAGTTCGTTCCCAGCTGCAAAAACCTTAGAGAGCCAAGAATCTGTAAAGGGTTTTTTTTTTTTTTTAATGGGATAACTCAATACTTGCATTGGTATGGGGTTGTGCTGCAGGAATGTGTCAGGGTCTGGATTGTCCAGCAGAGGGCAGAGCTTCTTCCCAGCCGTCTTTCCAAAGGAGTTGCGAAGCTTCTTGGCCAGCTTCTTTGGCGTGTTTACCATAGTGAGCTCTTCCTCCAGGGCACAGCTCCACAGCTCCACCTTCAGCTCAAACAGAGGCCCTGCTTCTTTACTATAAAACATGATGGAGACATTTTAAGTAGAGCATAAACATTTAAATGTATATAAACCAGGTTATATAAAGAGTAGAATACAACCCAAGGCTGAAAATCAAAAATTCCTGAATTATGCTTTTTACGCACAGATCTGATCTCTGAGGTGTTAAATATGCGTCAATGCTTGTAAAACCAAACACACGCATATTCTGCCATTCATGTATCAGATTTTCAGCAACACATCCTTAAAATCACTCAGTATTTTACAGCATTTCTTACTAGTTTACCTTGCAAATTAGACGCGCAGTATTTACTTACAAGATGGTGACTCCCTCAAAGCAGACGTCAGTGACTGATCTGTCCACCACCATCATCTCCGTGTCAAACACCTCTGAGCCAATCTGCATCAGGCAGAACAACGCCACTCGGCGAGAGCCTATTAACACGAGGAGAGCCAAGAATTTTGTAGTATAGCAAGTTTTCAGAAGAAAAAAAAAAAAAAACATCAGGGAAAATTAAACAGAAAATTAGCAAAACAAGGACTAACGTACTCCCTCTGTTGTTAAAGTGGTCTGAATCCCTCCACATCAAAGGAATGCGCAGCCCTACATCAGAACACAGGACATAGGTTTGTCACAGAAAGACTCTTAAGATTCAATTTCTAAATTTGTGAAGTATTTCACAAGTATATATATGTCTGTTAAAACTATTATATTATATATTATTAAGGGTTTTAGAAGGATCTTATTCTGCACGCTGACTCTTTGATAATGATTGCGGATAAATGGTGGAGCCAATCTTACCAGACACAGCAATCGTTCCACTACAGCACGCACGTCCATCCAAGACTGGATCTGAAAGTCTGAAGTGAACGTTTACAGAATATCACAATTTATCAAATGAGGTTTATCAAAATATAACCTTCTCTGCAACAAGACAGAACTTCAAATGTATAAACCTCTTTCCAAAACACACTCAGTCCTGTCCTGAGTCACTGAAAGGCAGGCAGTTAAGTGTCTAAAAAGCTTTTAAAAGACGAAACACAGCGAGCCCCAAATTCCTCACCTCCCGACTGCTCCCATCGTGTCCTGCTCCTCTTCTTTCTTCTGCAGCTGTGTGAGATAAGCCTTGATCCTTGCGTTGCAGGTCAGCAGGTTCTTGGAGGCGTTGAGAACCTGTTCTCTCTTACTGCAGGCAAGGAGCAGCTTGTAGGCACCCTCGCGCATCCGTATCTCAAACTCAAGCTTGTCTTGCATGTTAGTGTTCTTTTTGGACAGAACATACAAAGGAAACATTTCCAATAATCAGAATGATGAATATGAAAATAAAGAGCAGAATTTATTTTGTATTTTTTTGCTTTGTAAGTCCGTAAAACTATATAACACATGAGGAGTGCAAACATGTTGATTTTGCCGAGATGAAGTTTCCCCTTGAACGGTTATTAGAGATGTTTCGACACAACTTTATCCCAAACAGAAGGATTATAAAACACAGATTACTGGTGGGAAAATATTTTTTGTAACCTTATAATAACATTTTACTCTCTGCTGCTAACATATATATATGGGATATATTTCATTATGGTATTGCATCTGTGTATAGACACATAATCCCTGATACCCGATAGTATTTTAGGATGATATTAGTAAAAAAAAAAACTGAACAGTTACCACCATGAGAGGGTACTAGCACAACATTTCAGTTGATATTGATAAGCTGATTTTTGAAAATGTCATCCCCTTTGAGGCCACCATGTTTTCATCACTCAAGAGCAACTTTGTGTTTGACATGACTTGATGAATATCATGACGTGAATGTTAGATGGACAGCGATAGTTAGGACTCGATTTAGATGACATGCACTTTGGATGATAAGGATGCAGTTTTCAAATGTATGTTTGGCAATGGCATGCTGTTAAACAACAAGTGAGAAATGGAATATAGGGATTTAGGGTTGCATCAAGCTAACATATTTGTAGCCAGAATGGAGTATGATTATGTCTGATATAATTCTGTTCTAAAAAATAAACAACTCTTAAACTTACTTGAAAACAAAACTTTTTGTATTTGGTATTATTCATCAAATACATTTCAGAAATAAATGCACAACTGTTTTAGGGATACATAAACATGATCATTCTCCATTTTAACTTCCATACTATGATATGCACCTGCAGCTTTTTAGAAATCTGTCTAGAAAACTGGCGGCCCGGGGCCCCCATCAACCTTAAATGTGGCCCTCAGGTTAATTTTTTTTACACACCAATTAATTGGAAACATGAAGAAAAACATGATGAAATCTGCCATGAAATCATGAAAACCAGAAATATGTCCATGATAATATTTGATCACTGGTAAATGTTGAGACATAATCGACTGTAATCGTTTTAGTATCCTACAATTTGGCCCCCTGGCAGTGAGAATTGAATCAATGTGGCCCCTTGCTGTGACCAAAGTTGCCCATCCCTGCTCTGGACCATTCAACAGTGCAGAGAGTGTGCACAGCTCTGGTTTCGGGGGAAGTGAATAATGTTGAAGAGGCAGGTCTCGTATTTCTTAACTGACCCGACTTGCTTATCTTTGTCCTCGGTAATAGAAACTAAATGTTTAAGAGAAGCTGTTAAATAAAATAAAAAAATTTTTTTGCTTGAGCACAGCCTACCGAATAAGCAAGATGTTGTTGTTAATTTGAAAACTTAAAAAAAAAGAAACCGTGCATTAGCCTCGTTTCATCGCTGCACTTTGGACCCTTCCCAGGCGTAACTTGAACCCCGTCACTGTGATTCAAGATTTGACGATAAACAACAAAAGTCCACTCGAGAAAATCTCTGGCCATACCTCTGTCAGAAGGAACACGGTGCTCTGTCGTATTTTCTTTCGTTTGATCTCCATTGCCACCGCGGAACTTGCTGATATTAACGACCTGGAGCTCCCGTTTCGCTTGGAAATTTGAACGTCCCGCGGGTCGTCCATGTCGCACAACCATTCGCTCCTAACAACCAGCAAGCAGGCAGAGGCTGCGCACGTTCCTGAGCCAACGTACGACCGACAAAAGGGGGGGGGGGGGGGGTTTGATTCAGGTACCGCCGTCTGCCGCGTGGGCGGTAATGTCGAAAGTAACACACACACACACACACACACACACACACACACACACACACACACACACACACACACACACACGCACACACACACACAGTATCATTCTTGCCTCAAGACCACCTGTCTGTGGTGTAGAACTGCAGAAAAATGACTTTAAAGTCTTTTTGTTGTCCAGCCAAATGAGTTGCAAGCAGAATATTGGAAATGTGACAATTCTTTGTCTTTTTTTTAATGAGGTTATTAATGTACAATAAAAATCTTTCGCTCAAACATGACCTTTGACCCTTATTTGGAAGTTGAGGTACTCTGCCGGCATTAGCTTCCATTTGATGCTGTATTTCACTTGGTTGCATGGTTGAAATAACACAACTAACACTATTTCTTTGCTACACTTTAGTCAAGCTACTGTGTGTGTCAGGAGATATTAAAACAAAGGCGTAACACCTTTAACTCCACTGCAGTAAAACAGTGACTTCACTTTGATCCGCAGCAAAACAAAGGCAGAAGACCTGAACTCAGTTTGAGCGTTCCTGAATGCTGCAGTTCAAAGGCAAAGACCCTTATGAGTGAAGTTTACTGGACTTGGTTTCTCCAGGGCTTTTGGAAGTTAAGGCAACGTCCACATAATAAAGCACATCTGTAATGTTCCAAAAATGACAAAAACTAATTTTTTATACTGCCTTTTTTTACATTGTATAAAAGTAACAGGCCCAGGTGTTACATTTCAAAAATAAATACCAGACAACCCGTCTTGCTAGCCGGTACTTTCAGAAGTACAAACCGAGCGCTCCACTCAGACTAAGAAGGCGCGTCATTACGTCATTACGTCAATTTTTGTGCCAGACGATTTGAAGTATCACGTTTTCGGTTAAAGTTTTGTTTTGAAACTGTTTTGGGGGCCTTTCTGTGTACGTATGCGTTCACAATAACTAAGTAAAATTCAAAGTAATTTCGATCCACACTTTCATTGACCTGATTAAGCCCAATCGTTTCTAGTTGCAAACATTTCGGTGTCCTTCCAAAGCACTTTTTTAAAACCATGATTAAAACCGATTCCTTTCGTTTTGAGGTCTTACTTTAATATTTACAGTCTATGGGGTTTGCTAAGCTTTTATTTACAACAGTTTGTTAAAATCTCCTTAATTAGTATGCACGTAGGCAAGAAAAAAAAAAGCCAAGTAATACTCTTAAGATCCTGTAGTGCAACATTTTCATTTTCATTTCAGTAGATCGTTTGTTTTATGTTTGGTTCCCCGGATGTTGTGCCACTGGGCTGACCATCATGTCGCAGCAATTTACTTTATTTTCAGCGTTAATATTGTCCTGCAGGCTGTGTGACCCGGCTGCTGTGGAGAACAATAGACCCTGAGTGAGTCCAGGAAACCCGCCCACCCGGTTCTGTCATGGGCTTCTGGTCGAGTTGGAAGCATCCATGGTTGGAAGTGTAGACGCTGGCGCTGCGGTGGTGGAGTCTGTCAAGTTAGAGACAACAACAAACTCCGGAAATCACAACATTTGCTTTTAAAATTAAAAGTAACATTTTCCAAATAGGCCAATGTTACAGGCTCCCTACAAAAAAACTAACCGAACGGAGGGTCAGTGACATGGAAACTGAAAATAAATGAAAGGGAAGCCACAGGATTTAAAGGGCTGAAAACCCACAAGCTTTATTTAACCGGAAAGTGTAAAGAATAAACCAAGGAAACCAGAACAGACTGGAGACCCATGGCCAAAATCAAGAAAAGATGGGAGATGCTGAGCCAACCTTGCATTATCCTGTCGCTCCCAGCACCTCTCCCTAAAACTTGAAGACCAAAAACAATACTACAGGTGATCTGCAGCTTATACACAGTTATACAGAGTATACCCACTTATTTGTCAGTCTCCATACCGACTTCCAAATCTCCTCTGATAAACACCATTGAAAGATTGACAATATTAGTATTCTGCAATTTTTTTTCCCTGATGGTGAAGGGATGACTCTCTTTACTCCATCTCTTATTGTCTAGTACACACAAACTAAATATGTAGGAGCAGTCTTACCTGTCACTGTTTATTACAGAGGCTGTTAATCCTCTGCTAGACAAACGACTTTTAAAAAAAAGAGTATACCCACTTATTTTGGCCCCACTACACCACTGTCTCCCGCTCAAACTAGAGCAAAACCCAGCAGTCCAACAAGCATGGGAAAAAGAAAAAAAAAAACAGTTTTTAGGAAAACAAGAAAAAGTATCGGGGAAACAAATAAGTGTTGCTCTAAATCCCCCTCCTCAGTGTGCAGCAGGCAGAGGGAGGAGTAAGTCATAATTCTGTAAAATGTATGTCCTAACTTTAATATCATTGTTTTTTTTTAGTGCCCACCTAGTTTCACAGGCCAAGGAATGATGAGCTATAATCGTTTTCAATCTGTCTACTACTATGGTTGTCTTTAAGACTTTATGTTTGTAAATCCACTGTAGACTAAGCCATTAGTGTGAAGGCTGTTTCGTCATGAGCCGAAGATTTCTGCCTTTTAATAAGGCAGTTTTTTTTCTTACCACTGTAACTTTTGCTGCTTTGCTAAAGTGCTCATGATGGATAGGCCGGATCTTTGTAACATAACAATGAGTAAGGTCTTTTACCTGCTTTTTGTAACATAACAATGAGTAAGGTCTTTTTACCTGCTCTTTTGTAATGTTAACAGACAAAGAGTAAGGTATTTTACCTGCTTTTTGTAAAGTGTCTCGAGATAACACTTGTTATGAGTTGACGCTATACAAATAAAAATTGATTGATTGATTGATTCGGGACTAAAAAAAATAATGCTTTTCTTTCTGTTTATCTACCCGTCTGTCCAGAGAAATTGTGTTCTTTACACCTCTCAGGGTTTTAAAGTTTCCGTGTCCCCCAAAGATTTAAGATCGCTGGTGCATGTGACGCTTGCAAAACCCGGCATCCTATTCGCTCGTATTTTATTTTGAAAGTAGTAACCGGAAGTTTAGAATCATATGGGCGCTGCTTTGACGGTTCTTGCAGGATGGTCGGCGCGCCGCTGTTTCGCTGGAAGTAGCGTATCGCTGAGCAACGGAGGGGGAGAAGGCCGATGCGCACAGCCAGAACTGCAGCAGCGGCTGGGCTGGGCTCTAACTCACACACACACACACACACACACACACCTTCGACAGCTACACACACCGGAGAGGAAAAGGGTAAGTGAGGCGTGAATTTCACTTAAATTAAGCATAAAGGAAACAAATATTCCGGCTAACTAACCGGTAAGCTTTTTAGCTGTGTGGTCGACACGTGAAGTTTGCGGCATACAGAGAAGGAAGAGTCGCTGTTTCTGCTTTTCTCATCCATTCATGTTAATGTGGGTTATTAATGTTGATTCAAAATTCTCCTTTTTTGACCCAACCGACTTTAAAGCGTCCCAGGTTTAGATAGGCTAGTTAAACCTGGACTAAAAAAAAATGCATTTATCACGTTTAATAAAAAAAAAAAAAAAGCGCAGCATATAAATACCGTTATTGCTTTTGGCTGAACAGAACTGGTCTGACTCCTTGTTGGCTAACTGGATGGTGGCTACTGTTGTCGGCAGCAGCAGCAGCATGACCAGCCTGCACTGCTGCTACGCCTTTGTACAGAGACAGAGCTTCCCCACTTTCGGTTCCTCTGTTAAAACACCAGTCACATTTCCCTCTTATGTTATTTGCTTTTTAACCTGTTTTTTTCTGATAAGTTGCATCCTGCTGTACCATCCTACGGTATGGAGACAGGATGCACATCAATGAAGGTCGGTCACAATGGACGCTTTGTTGTTTATCTCGGCGGAGACACACTAACCTGAGGGTGCTCTTTGAGTCTGCTTACATTGTCTGAAGGGAACATTATATGACGGGGCATTTCGCTATTAAATGCTGTAAAGAGTGTTTCCCGATGTCGGATCCCCCCCCCCCCCCTTCTGTGTGGAGGCTTTGTTTTCGTGGGGCAGATGTAGCTGGCCTACATACATCCGCTCTCTTTGTGTTGAGTTTGATTTTTGCTGTCATCAACACATAAGATGTTAAACTTGGGCCAAAAATCAGCTTCAACTGCATTATCTTCAATGCCGACGTGTTAACATAGACCTTAAAGATACATTGTTTGCGTTCCCCATACAGTCTAATATTCAGAATTATAAATTGTGTAATAATGGTTTATTATCAGAGAATATAGACTGCTTTGAATAAGTGACGAAGTCAGTCAGCATGCTTATGCAAGATGCATACAAATAGTTGCACTTGTTTAAATAGATATCTGTATCAGCAGGCTGTATGTGATTTTATTCACTTTGTTTCTTTTCTCAATCTCATCTGATAACATTTAATTTGGCAAGGAAGCTCTGTGCTTTCCAGGTCTGGTTTATAACACAAGTTTGCACACACTGAGTTGATGTTTTCTTTGAAAGCTGCAGCGCTACAGGCTGAACATCACCGAGACGATTTAGTCTCCTCCTTCTCCTCCCTCATCTGTATTAATTCAAAAATGTTTTCTGGGTTGGAGCCATAGAGTGTGCAGCGGATACCGTCCAGTCTCCTTCACTTTTCCTTCTCTTTTTCGCTCTGCCTTTTACCGCCTCCTTCCTGTCCTCCCTGCAAATGTTGCTGCCGGCAACTGCTGGTTGGTTCTACAGGCGGTTGCATTTTTAAAAAAGTGTGTCAGTGTCACAGGACTGGTTGCTGCTCACTCTGAGAGACAGCAGCCTCCCCCCTGTTGCCATCATAAAAGTGTCAATTCAAACGGTTCAAGTGCAGCAACTATGTGAGTTAATAGAACACTTTAATTGTTTTTACTACATCTGTTGAAAATGTTCTTATGTTGTTTTGCTTGTTTACACAATTCCTTAGAGTCAGCAAGCTGTAACTTACACTTAATACCTTGAAGTGGCATCTGCTTCACTATCAAAACTGTTGTATACTTGTACGAGTATAGAAAGGTTAACTTCAATAATAGGGGATTATTTTCTCCTCTACTGTAGACCTTGTTGTCCAGCCTGCCTTCAGCCATTGTGTATATAGGAAGTTTAGGAAGTGAGTTCATTTTACTTCAGTGTTCAGGGAGTGTTAGTTGAGACAGAAAACAACATAGCCTGGGTGTTGATACTATTACCCTCTGTCCAATTCGTTCATTAAAGTGTTTTTGTGCCAGGGTGTCTGTGGCTTTAAATAGCAGTGTATCTCACTTCTGTAATCTGGATGGAAAAGTTGAAAGGGTTATGAGAGGCAGCGTTGCCTGGTGCAGTCCCTCTCGTGTACAGAGGCACAGAGACAAAAAATAAGAAGGTGAACGGAAAAAAAAAATTGGGAGAGTGAGAGACTACATGGCAAAAAAAAAGAATGAAAGAAAAGGAAAAGTTTGAACACATGTTTTATCACAATCATTAGCCTCTCCCTTGTTATGAAACATCTGGGTGGGTCTTTGTTTTTTGCCTCTCAAAAATGAAAAAAAAAACGAAAAAAACTGGCTGACCTTCACATCTGTTCTGGGGTGTAACGTACTCCCCTTTGACTTTCCAGTATTTTGTGCTTCTTTCCACTGCAGATATTGATCTTTTATTTTGGCAGTTTCCAACTCCCATCTCTTCCTTTGCCAGGCTCCCTCTGATTGTCCTGTTATGCCTACATGTTTTTTCTCTTTAAGTGCTAGTGTGGATTACAGAGTGAGACAGTTCACTATTTTTGTCTACTGCTGAGGCTATTGCTGTGGGCAGGATGTAATGTTGCTGGTGCCATAATCAACGTGGCAGGGTTCACCAAATACTAATGTTCCTGTTAAAGGGCCACGGGTCAGACATTATCTGCTCAGCAGGGGCCAAACAGGGCCACGAGACCAATAACTGGAACAAACCTATACTTCCCACACTATCTGCTATACAGTGATTTATTCATATGATAGTCTAATACAAGGATATTGCAGTTTGAAAATGTAAACAACGATTTCAAACAACTTTTGGTTTTCAGTTTTAGTTTCTTTTATTGTACTAACATGAAAATCGATAATATTTCATATCAGGAATGTTTGAACGGACGTAGCTGGTCTATATGATTACCAAAAATAGTTGAAAATGTCCACAACCACCTCTGTAAGGCCAAGGTCAGTGACATCTTTAAATTAGAGATGTACTGATTGGAAAAATCAGGGCTGATACAGATGTTTGAAATAACAGTTTAGCTGATTCCAATATTTGTTTCATGACTTCTTTTGGTGTAGGACTCCCACAATGTCACAATTTTCTTTCATGTTAAACATTGAAAAACAAGTCGGGTGACTTCTTCTGCCCAATAAAAAAACCTCTTCTCTGAATCAGTAGTTAGGTGTACTAGATGCCAGCTTTAAATTGATTTGGCACAACAAATAAAAATTGGCTACTGACAGTGATTCATGCCACATCATTTGCCGATGTCGGCCAACAGGGCCAAAAATTGGCAGGTACCGATGTTGAACCGATGCATCGTATACTTTAAATGTCTGTTTTTTCATCAAAAAATTCTAAACCCAGAGATAACCAGTTTAAAATGATTTAAAGCTGAAAAGGGCCCACATTTGTCAAAGCAACACCCATGATTTTTTCTTGTTTTGGCCTTATTAATAATAACTTATATGATTCATTTGATTATCAAAATGGTTTCTGGTAATGCCTTAATCAACCAATTGTTTCAGCCATGGCCAAGTGTATTAATGATTTCTTTAACATTAACTTAAGGTTCAATATTACTACTCAAAGTATTTTTGCTTCCATGAACCAGTTGTTGCCTCTAGAAATGAGTCTATGTTAATATATTTTTCTCTGAAAATGTACTGCACACATTTTACAGAGTGAGAATCACATGCTTTGAAACAGACAATGCTGTAGGGCATGTGCGTTATTAATTCTCTTGGATTATTAATCATCTTTTTGTAAAGTCTCTATCAGTAAGAAAGCTTGTTAAGAGTGCTGGCTTCACCCTCAGTAGTCTCTACAAGAATAATCACTTTCATGATGTAGTGCTCAAAGGCGTGCTGTGTTTTCTTTTTTTACTAAAATGCTGTATAGTTCTTGAAGTCTGTGAGGAGTACATTTCCATATGTAGGTCTGTGGGTCATGTGGTACGGGGGGGGGGGGGGGGGGGGTCATCGAGCGTATGGTGAGTTCGTGTCTTAAGGCCAGAGAGGTGTGCTGGCTTTGTGTATGATGATAACAAAGAGGTGGCTGCTGGGCGGTTGCAGGCTAAATGGTGGTGTTAGCTTGTTTATTCCTACTGCCAACTGCTCATGTAATGCGTGTGTCCATTTTCCTGCACCATATGGTCTTTTCTGCTGCATTGGGACTTTTTTTTACCCGCATGCAACATCATTTCCAAGCCACATCAACACACATAAAGCATACACACATACACACTCAGGTTTCTGCAGATTAGAGGGGCTTTATTATCTCCCTGCATAGTGCTGTTATCCTATTGTAAGAGGTTAATGTCTGGGGTTTTGGTTTCATCAAGGTTTTTTATTGTCATCTATTTGTTTTAATTGTACTCTCAACATCATTGAAAATTATTGCTCCTCATTGCTCCTTTGTGCCATACTAGTTTCAGACCAAGAACATTAAATATACTGTTTTATTGTCAAACAAACTGTAATTGACTGGCTGCCCTGCAGAGCTAAAATAAATTAACTTAGTGTCAGACTGTTGAAGTTCAGCGTTCGGCTTTGTGCTCATTCGTCTCTCTGATTATTCATAGCAGTTAGTGCAACATCAGCATCAAAAAATCATTTATCGAACAGTGCATTATTAGAATTTGACTATCATTTAAGTGTTTATGTTATTTAAACACAGGAGAAATGTGTAAAACCGTGATGCACAACTAGTTATTTTAACCAGATGTTAAGAGGAACAATAGATCCTATACTGTACACTTTTATGTTTGTAAATACACTGTAGACTAAAGCCTTTAGGGACTAAAGAAAATCCTTTTGTCTTTCTGTTTGCCTGTCTGTCCAGAGAAAGTGTGTTCTCTACACCCCTCAGGGTGTTATGGTTTCCCTGTCCCCCAAAGATTTAGGGTTGCAGGTGCAAGACAGTCTCCCTTGTCTGTTATGTATTGACCTTAGCCTTCTGAAAGAAAAAAAGGTTTCTGCTCTTTATTTGTCTTGTCTTTAAATATTGTCTTGTAATTGCTTCTGCATATGCTTCAAATATACAGTGAAGCAGCAAGTACTCTCTTTGCTCTTTTTTCATTATTGCAAGGCTACAATATTGATTTAGGTCATTTCAGACCTTACTTAAAATTATAATTCCCAAAAGTAATATCCTTTCATTCTGACAACATCTGTGGTACTAAGCTGTCTTTGCTGTAGTGTGAAACTTGTACACTTCCCAAAAATGATTTTGCAGTGAGTCAAAGTGCACTGCTTTATGATAATGTCTTCAGATTGTCGTGTGGATAGAGTTGAATTTAATAAAGTTACTGCTCTATTTTTTTTTTTACTTTACAGCCGAAGGAGGTATCACTGTTCAAGCTAAGTACTTAGTGCTATTTATATCAAAACAAACAGCTTCTGCTGCTGTTGAAAACATTTAATGCACCACCTCTTGTCTGGCAGAGGATTTCTTCTGGGAGAGACCAACCAGACAGGAAAGTTCAGAGCAACAAATGCTTAAAAGCCTTTTAATTTAATCACTTCAATTCAATTAGAGTATGTTCCCGCATTAAGAGAACAGCACAGCACAAAATGTTTCATTAGGTCAAACTGTTTTTCTTCTTCAGAAGTTTGTTGCATCCATACTGTCGCTGTTGGTAAGATTTACTGTAGTTTGACTGGGATTTAAGATGCATTTTTACAATGTAGGCTGACAACCACACCACACCCTTACTAGGGCTAAATTTGGTCTTCATCCTAAGACTGTAAGGAAATGTTAGTGACATGAGTATGAGTTATTTTCTGTCTGTCCTGATTCTTTTCCTTTACTGTCTTTATTCATGTTTTTGGCTTACATGTGTGTGTTTGTAAACCTGTGTGTACAGGCTACAAACAGCAGCTGTTAGTGATGTGGTCTGAGTCAACTATCAGGGTCTTTGTGGTTATGGGATGGTCTTGGAGGTTAAACAGTAAAAAGCTGACGAGTAGTGGTGGGGGTGGTTATTCAGCTGTTGCATCATTCTGTGATACATACTGGATCCAGATGCTACGTGGAGAGCACGGAGAGCAGCAGCCATGTGCTGCACCAAAGAAACCTATAGTGACGACAGTAAATAAACTGGCACTCATTGACATCACTTCCTCTCCCTCTAAGACAGTGTTTGTAATTGGCTACTTTGGAGTGGAGCAACTAATTTGAAATGCTTCAAATTCAAAAGACTGCTTATATAACGTTTTGTGTAAAACAGAAACTTTGCTGGGAGATGTATTAGAGCCAATAAATGTGATTATGCATTGCCGCTTTTTTGAGCTGTGAATGAGCAGCCTCATTACAGCTGACACTTGGTTTATCAAATCATTTAGGTAATGCAATCAACAAATTAACACCACATCTACTACATAATCAAAGATGAGAAAGGTTTCCACTACAGGAAGTGCTGTGCTCATGCTTCCTCTCTTCACTACCATCTTCTCCTTACAAAGAATTCACAGTCATCTCAGAATAATCCCTCCCTTTTGCTCCTTAATTCTGCGTGTCAAGTCTGGAGGCTGGGGAATTTCTGAACCATGAGGCCAAAACCATGAGGTCACTGTTCTTCCTTATTAGCTCCAGCAGAAGCGGGAGTTGCTGACACTAAGCCAAGAGTATAGCAGTTGATAATGTGAAGAACTTATATTCAATTTTGCGTCTGTTATTGCTTTGCATTTCAGAAAATAAGATGTGATATTTATTGCAGTTTGTCATTGTAAGCTGCATGATGTAGTAAAACAATATTTGAAACTGTCCAGTATGTTCTTTGGTTATGATCTATTTTGAATATAACATCTCAAACCACATAGAAAATTGCTAAGTTCTATAATGAAGAACCCAAGATGACAATGGTCCAAGAACTACAGTTACCAAATTAGAACTGTTTTCCTCAGTGAATGGCAGCAAATTACTCACATTTGAGTAGTAGAAGAACCAGATAATATTTAGATTTTTTGTTAAACATAGTTGAAACAGCTTTTTACAGTTGTTTCAGTTTAGCTGTTTTACCTTGATAATCCACAGTAACATGGGTTTATTTTTTTTGCTGGTGAATATCCTGAATACTTTTTCAACGCTGTAGACTCTTCAGATTTGGTTGCATTCTATTCCTCCATTCCGAGGGGGATGGAGCAAGAAATCCAGGCTACAAAATATGGTTCAAAATCTAATCATTAGGACTGTAAAGATCACATGTTAAACAGACCGCTCTTTCCAGTTTGTCAGCCCCACCACTGCATTCCTCCTGACTATATTCCATGTCTTTCATGTGTGATAGCATGAAGGTTTTTTTAATGACACCACACAGACTGGTATTCATCGTATTCAGGCTCCTCAGCCACATCATCGTTAACCTTGCATTCTGCAGTTAATGTGTGGTTATTGAGATGCAAAGCCTTCAGATGCTTTGCTTTCAGTGGGGAGGGGTAACTACACATAATTATAGTGTAATGGCAATGCTGTTGTTCTTTGTAGACTTTTTCTGATAATGAATGCAGAGAGAGTTGTTCTAGTGTCGCAACCGAAAAACATTTCATGTTCCATATCTCAAGTGGTCATATGACTGTAGTTTTGTGGTTGATGTAACATGATTACCAAGCAGAGGATGCATATCATATGAGCATTAGAAACTCAGCTGGAATCTGGCCAGTAACAGTTTTATCTGAATGATCTGGTTCAGCTTTTGCTCATTTGTAGTCCTTCTTTCCCCAAATCTAGTTTAATTTTGGTTAATGGTGCAGACATTTTTACTCAGTTACGACTGATTACTCAATTTTGCCCAAACCAATTTAGTTAATGTGTCAGTGTTATGCCACCCCACGATGGCATAATTGACATAAATTATGTTGAAAAAAAAGAGTTATCACAGCATGTTGCAGCACAATACTTGTGTCACAGCCAGGGATTTGTAATTGTGTAATAATCGCACATTAAATGTTGAAATGTAATATAAATCTGTATTGTGGGATGAAAAGCAGATTCCCTTTAACATCAGAGACAGCTGTTGCCTTGTTGCAATCATATTCTCGGCTGCATCGTGCAACAAACTGTTAGAGGTGTGTAGTTGATTAAAATTCACCCTGGGGATAATTGAGTTGGTATTCTGAGTACTTATGAGGTCAAGTGAGCAAGAGCTTAGCTCAATAATCTTTATTTCGCTCTCTGATGGGCTTTTCTTGGCACTTAGAGACACATAGAGAGTTCGTTATTTTTGGCCCCTTGAATTCACCATGGAAACCCTCTCTTTCAATCCTGTTTGATGTTGAAATATATGATTTTGAATATAATTAAATTCTCTAAACCTAATTTTAATTTTAACAGTAAGGTTACACTAAATGCGAACACATGTCTACCTCACTCCATGCTGTTTTGTTTTCATTTTGAGAGAGTGTTGACATTAAAATGATGTGAAAGTTACCTTTAGCTGCTACATTTTGCAGCCTGTTAAATCAGTCTGACATAATCAATCCCTACAGCTGTTTACCGTAAAACCTAACTTCTAACAATCCAGAAAGTCCGATCAAAAAGATTCTTAAAGATAACATGTCCATCAGTTCTTCGAGGCCTGGAGAGTTAGAAAGTCAGAGTGGCTGGCTTTGACCTCCTTTCCAGCTCATCTGAAGGAGAACGAGGGGAGGAGGAAGGCAAGAGGGAAAATAAATGTCTTGCTGGTGAGGCCAGCCAACATTCCTACATCACTTCCTCCTCTAACATCTGGCAATGATCAGAGCAGGCAGAGAGAAAGAGTGGATGTATCTTACTGGCTAGCTTAGTGTTCATTTCCAGCCGTAGACTCTGAGGCATCACATTACAAGAACGCCCACTCAGCCTCATTCCCCCTACCAGCAAAACAAAATGAAGCAAGATGGAGTGTTTTGCTGTAGTGAACCTCTGCCCTTGTTTACACTTTGTCAGTCACTCTCCTGTTTATTACTTACTTGTTTTACGCATTTCAGCTATTTCTACATCACAGATCAGTGTTAATTTATTTGCCTGCCTCTGTGATTCTAAATAAAAAGATGAAACATGTCTTCTTTTTCTCCCTCCTAAGGATGGCCTAGCTGTGTTGTGTTCTCAGCAGTCTATGAGCAGTGAGCTTCCTTGACCAGAGGTATGCAATTAAACTCACTATTTTATTTCAAAGCAACATACTTACATCTGTAGTGTTATTCCACTAAGATAAAGTAATGAATGTAAACTTTAAACTTTAAGATCTCTCTGCTAAAAATACAATATAATTAACAGAATTTTACACATTGCGAGGTGGAAACTGATAAGGGATAATTATGATTCAACAAAACAAGTGTAAGCAGGCTCAGAATTTCTCTATGTGTTTGACTATATGATATATTTTATGTAATTTTGATTCAGAGATGCAGAAAATTCTCAGAACCATAATGCATATACCAAATGTCTCTTCTTACGGATGTTCATCCTGATTTAAGGACAAAGGTGGAAAAGTACCTTTTCCTTATGAACATGTAGCAGTTTACAGCTAAGGGATGCACTGCTACCAAATGCAAACACTGGTTATTGGTCTACACAGATTAGCTGAACCTCTTCTGCTTCTTGTTTGCTTCTCTGCATGTACAGTAGGTGTGTACCAGAGGCTGCAGAGATGAGTGTGACCTCCTGGTTCCTGGTGAGCAGTGGGGGGACACGCCACCGACTGCCCCGGGAAATGATCTTTGTTGGCCGGGATGACTGTGAGCTAATGCTACAGGTGAGAATGCTTAGTATTTCTTCACTGACAGCTTCAATAAACTGAAACTCAGTGGATATTATTGTTGCATTTTTCAACAACTTGAGCCCTTATTGTCGCAGCAAATGGCAGACCTAGTCTCAGTGACTCTGTTTTTGGATAATATGATACGATATGAACAACTGAATACAAGTAGCCTGACACTGGTTAGGAGGTTCTTCTCAGTGATATAAATAACCAGCTGGCCTCAAAAAAGTCAGTTTCATAAGCGTGAAGTGTTTACAGAGGGACTATACAAATTAGCCTTGACTGCTTATGCTGTCGGTCTTGCAGTAGCAGAACTTGTTGATATGTTAGTGTGTCGTGAGGTGGTGTCTGCGCAGCAGTGCATACATCCAGGGAAAACCAAGTATATGCTCATGTGTACCTCTGGTCACTGCACTATTAATAGAAAGTGGGACAGATACCTCCTGAGTTACACCCTATCTGACTTACTTAGTTGTAGTGGGTACAGGGTGCAACCATGGTAGCTGTCTCTGTTTTGACATCACATGTTCAGGGATTTTTAAGCTGGTACCAGTGTGCCTCTGAGTATCCGACTGTGAAGTATGTATTCAGGACTCTCACTTATATTTATTTTTATCATGTTGGTAAAAGAAAGAGGCCAAAGGTTTAAGTTGCGCTTTCTATCTAATTTAAATCACTGTGTTAACCGATGTGATTACACAATTCTATCTGAATTATTCAGGTTTCTGCTTTCCATACAGCAGTTACGAGCAAATTACAAATGCACTAAGTGTTTATAATATTTATTACAAAAAAATGAGTCATCCACGATACCATTGAGATACTATTTGATTCTACGAGTGGTTTAAAATCCCATTTTGTTGTTTGTATGTTGTATGAAACAAAACAGAATTACAAAAAGGATACAACATTTTTTTTGATATAACAGTAATTTGTTATCAATTAACTTACTTTTGATTATTAAGAAGGAGCTTTTCCATCTTGTCTGAACTTCTTGATGTTGAAGATTTGTGGACACTTCTTACAGTTCAGTCTGAATGTTTTCCAAGGGTGACTACGAGTTGCAAATATTTGAAGTGCCAAACCATCTTTCTTAATCAGTGATGTGGATCGGCGCCGTCTGTCAGATATCCGATCGGTAAATTACGTCAATATCGGACCTGATACCGATATAAGATAGGATTGGTCCCATCTCTGCTGCAGTTTATATCACTTGTCTCCAAGTTCAAGAATAAACTACTGAAAACTCTACATTATTAATGAGGAAATGGTTTTAAAGGAAGCAAAACTGTGTCTAAAGCTGACCTTGTTGCCCTTTCAGTCTGCTGGCTGCTGAGTTTTTATTCGTGTCCCTGCTGGCCACTTTCCTTTCACAATCATTTTCTTTGATGAGGACAGTTCAGGAGAGAAGTAATATAGGACATTTTCTGAAGCAGGTAGAGTTCTTAAAGATGTTCCTTTTTTCAAGCAGATTGTCTAATATATCTCTGATGACTAGTGCCTTGCTTGTGTGTATGTTTCCTACCCTTGTGATGTCTTTGGACTGATAAGGAAATCATCCAAATTGAGGACAATATTTTGGCTTTGTGTGTGCTGGTCCATCACTTTGTGTAGCTGCTTACGGTTGTCCTCCATGTGACTTCTTTATCAAGCAAAAGTCTAATCACATGGCTAAATGTTTAGAGCTTTTTTTTCATGCACCAAATTAAACACACTCATACACTCACAGACAGTAAAAGAAACTTCAAAAGGCATAGAATTATCGCACTGCTACTTGAGTAGTCTGACTTAAGTGTTTGGTAAATGCTTAGATCTCATCCCACTGAATTGGCCATAATATCAACGGTTTTGGCAGTGCTGTTTACACAACGATCACAACAAATTCTTACTTATTTTATTATTCATGGTAAAGGGCAAGAATGAAAGAAAGACAGGAATGGAGCCTCCATGAAGTCAGCCTTAATCATTTAATAAAATTCCGCCCTTGGCAGCTATAAACCAGATAATAAAAAGTCAGGTGGGCTTGTAGGTCTTTGTGTCTCTCAGGATTACTTCCTCTGTCTCAAAGCTCAACTCATTTGTTTATGTGTGTGTTTTTCTGGTTCATCTATTCTCTGCCTGTATGCGCAAGAGTAATAGGCCCTATGTGTTAACTCCTGCAAGCACCTTACTGTAAAGTTTTTATGTTCTAATTTTGAATATGTTTATTTCAGATGTGTTTACATTGCTGACACTCATTTTTAGTTATGCTGAGCTCTTTTCATCTGCAATCTTTAGCTATATCTTGAGATATTCAGTTGGTCAGCAGTATGTCTACTTGGAGCATCATGAGTCTGAATCCTGTGAAGTAAGGCACAAGATGCAGCTCAGTTGGTTTTTATCCTGTTTGATCTTTCAGAATCTTTCTAAGGTAATCATATTCATGGTTGGCCCTCCTTGGTTGCTTCTCTTGGCTTTACTTCAGAAACAGTACAGCCTCGTATTTGTGTTTTGTATTCAGCAGAGGGTGCAGGCAAGTTTGGCCAATGTGGGAGAAATGTGGGGTTACAGGAAATATTTGTATGGGAATTGAACATTGCATTAATTTCAAAGACTCATGAGTGACGGACTTCAACAGTAATATAATTGTTGTCTGGATCTAAATGTGCAAACAAATAACTTTTTATTGCAAATCATTTAATGTAATTTCCAATATGGTTAAAATGTGGAAAAGAGTTTCAAAACACTTTTGTATGGAGCAGTGTTAAAACATATTGATCAGATATAATCTCTGTGTTTAGTGGGGAAAGCGAAGGCTGACATTTGAAATCCTGTAACTCCAAATGATGAGCTTATCACTGAGAAATGTCTTGACACCAAACATGACATCAGGCATACAGCTGCAAAGTCAAGCACATCAGCCTTTTAAACAATTTAACATAAAATTTAATTATGATGTCTTAATTATGTCTTAATGCTTATATACCAGCAAATAGTTCCAGGAAAAGGTATATCTTGTTTCTTATTGACTCACGTTTAATTATAATGGCTCTTTAACATTTCCATCTGAGTCTTTTTGTTTGTTTTTTTAAACAAAGGATTGTGCTGGAAACAATTTACCATCAAAATAGCTGAGAGACTACCTTTGGACACCACAGAAAATCAATATCTCCACCTTGAGTCCTTCAATGCGCTATTGCTCTCCTTCAGTTTGTGTGTGTGTGTGTGTGTGTGTGTGTGTGTGTGTGTGTGTGTGTGTGTGTGTGTGTGTGTGTGTGTGTGTGTGTGTGTGTGTGTGTGTGTGTGTGTGTGTAGAGCTGTGCATGAATGTGAAGGTCTGCTGTTTGCAGTGTCAGAGACATTGAAATTCCTGCATAGATGAAGATTACTGTCAGTCGTAATGTTTGACATTAGATGCTCAAGATGCCACGAAGATTTGACATTGCACATTAAGCTCCAGTCACACACTGCCGTCTTATGGTTTGCCAAATAAACTATTTAGCAGTTCATAGTCAGGCTCATGTTCTCTTGGTATAGATTCTGCACCAGCTATCATTTAAGCACACATTTTCAAGAGCAGTACTTCTAAAGAATAAAATTTACATTTTCTCCTGTCTGCTTAGAAATCTAAACTATATGAAATTTTAAGATCTCAATTAGCAAATTATGTTTGGTAACCACTGGGTTAATGCTTTGTGTTTGTGTTTGTTTTGTTTGAAGTCCCGCAGTGTGGATAAGCAGCATGCAGTCATCAACTATGAGACAGGGACTGACGAACACAAGGTCAAGGACCTGGGCAGCCTGAATGGGGTGAGTGCACAAATAGAAATATGCAAAACAGAGAGAGGTAAGGACAAAGATAAAGGAACAAAAGAGACAGGACAGAATAGAGGAGAGTAGGCAGCCACAGGGCACCTGGAGGATGGTTTAAATGGAGATGGATGGAGCCTACAAATGAAGAGAAAAACATTGAAAATATACCTTGAGGCAGAGGTTCTTAAGGGTCATTTGTTTTTTCTTTATTTCGTCAATATGACTGTCTAATTTTCTGCTGCTAATCAATCTCTCTGTCAACAAAGATCTGTATCAGGGCTGAGGTCAATTGTTATCGACACCTAATTATCTAAATTAGAACTTAGGGGGAAAAATGTGTTATTCAAATATATGAGAGGGCTAATACAACTCAAAACTCAACATGCTACTTTGCCATTTTCTCATTAATTGGGAAACATTTGACTTAATTGTAAGTCAATGAAATTATCTTTAATAATCTACAATTGTTCATAGCGTGCATATACAGTACATAGTGCATATACAGTGCATAGTGCATATACAGTGCATAGTGCATATACAGTACAGAACATTTCCAGATGTGTTTTGGTCATTGTGTAGGCAAACATATTAATGTAACATTCCAAAACATCATGGCTGTGCCCCTTGAAATTTAGTATGTTTTTGAATTTCAACTTTGATTAGTTTGTATGCATTGATGTAATGTTGAACAAATCTTTGTTTAATGAAATGTTTGATAATTATTTTTGCTTTTTTCCTGAAGTGATTGGTCACTGATTTTAATAAGTACTCAGTTTTTCCCAATCCGAGTGGATCCATGACCCAATGTAATGGCAGTCTGGATATCAATATGTATTTGATTGTTTCTGAAATTCTTTGTGCATTTTAGTTTATTTCACAACCTGGGACACAACAGTCCTTTAGCTATTTTCTTTGGCATGTTTACCCTGTATGGGATTCTTCCCTACGCCCCACAGCTTCCGGTGCGGATTGGCACGTGTTGCTTCATGAAGCAATGCTGGTCTGGTCTGTGGTCTTAGTTGGCTATTAAAAGTTATTTTTGGGGAAATGAAGTACATCAGCAGGCTGCAGGAAGAAGAATATAGTAGAGCTCAAAAACATCTCTGTAACTTTGAAAGTAATTCTGTATCATTACCTTGAGAAACATAAATGAACTCTTTTTCTTAGTTTAGATACACTTCACTTCTCGAGTTGACAGTAAAACCCAGCCACATGCTGTTAGTCATGTGCAGTGATTAGCATTCAGTCACAGCACACCAGATTGGACACATAAGCAGAACATCCCTCACATCCTCTCTAGCTCTCATACAGGAAGACAGAGTCAGAGCCACTTCCTGTGGTGTCAATGACTATCCAGCTTCTTTGGCTGGATTTAGAGGAAGTTTTCTCCTGCTGAGTCAGTAGTAAAGATTTGTCCTGAGTAAAAAGCTGGGTTTGGGCAGTGCTACATTTTCTAGTGCTCTAGGAGTGTCATCGCTGTTTTTTTAGGCTGTCTGGAATTAATCTCACATGAGGGAGGCAGGAATGTTTTATTACAGCAGAAGTGAAAGCATACTAGAATTTCATATGCAGTTCTGTGAAACCCGATCAGTCTGCATTATAAAAAGAAGAGAGAAAGGGGGGGGGCAGCAGTGGGAGAAGGAAAGAAAAGGAAATAAAAAATGTAGACATGAACATGCTCAGGCCTTTGGGCCCAGCTATGCAGACATATTTCTTTAAGGACACACCAGGATCAGCTGATTCAACAGTTCTGAATAACTTTATTCTAACCTGGACCTCGTTGACCAGGTGCAGGTTCAACATCACTGACTGGAAGCAAGAGTTTCCCTTCCCTCCTTTAAGTAGTTATACAATTTTCAATGGATTGAAAATTGTAAATGTGTCTTCATTTTATGTTAGTTATGTTACTGTAATTTTTTCTTACATTCTTACATTCAATTAACGTCTTTGTAATGGTTCTTGTCTTGCCTTTATTTTCCATCTGCAGACCTTTGTTAATGATGTCCGAATCCAGGAGCAGATGTACATTACTCTGAAGCTGGAGGACAAACTGAGGTTTGGATATGATATCCTTTCAATTTTTTTACCTCCCAACATCTCCAGCCATCATGTTTATCAGTAACTTCATTATTTGAAAACAATGTTAACCAGCAACTTCAAGCCCAGATATTTTGTTTTAATTCTTTGCAGTATTATTGTTTAAATTGTTATAAATAGATATAATACTATAGTCATTACAGAATTGTTTCCAGAAGTATGTGTGCATGTATCATAACTGTGTAGCAAGTATTTCCTTAACCTGTTTGTCTCACATACCAACCTGTTCACGGTTGTCAGAGGAGAGCTTACTGTGCCTGAGGAGGCTCTAAAGGTAAAAACTCACACAAACACACAATTTGTGCCCTTACACACACCTTCAAGTACTAATGTTCAACACGATGCACATTCGTAATATATTTTTTCAATTGTTAATCTCCATTTAGCATGAAAAATTCACCAGCGGCCTCCAGCTCAGCAAGAAGCCATCCATTGGGGAAACCACTACCACTACAACCACAAGCAGGTCTCCCTCTAAGACCCCCACAAAGACGCTAAAGTCCCCAAGTGGAAGCAGCCAAAGGTCAGGAGAGAGTAGAGCAGCAGACGGGGTCACTTCCTCCAAAGACCTACCAGTTAAACCTGTGGATTCTCATAAAGCAGAGGAGAGGTTGGGAGGTGAGAGACTTATTACATATAAAATGCAAAAATAAATGAATTAAGAAGCTTCCCCTATTGCATGTTTTTTTCATGTCTAGTACCCAATATCGTTTTTTGTTTACATTCTATCCTTAAAATCTGGATTTATTGACTGCTATAGCACAGCCACCACCAAAATTGAGCAAACGTATCTAATTTGCGTTAATATACTATAGCTGGAAGCATACCGGTATATAAGACGCAGTCTTTTGGAGGTCTCCAAAAGACAGTTTTTTTTAAAACAGACCTCCTGCGTGATGATTTCCATTGCGTTCAGCAAAGTTCTCAACGTGCATTTTCTAGTGCATTTTCTATGCAGCTGTAAAGCTCTGTCAGTAATATCTGTTTTAACTTTGTGGAGCTTGCACTCCTAGCTACAGAACCGTAGTTGATGTCTCAGCCTACGGTGAACTTTGAGAAGTACGGACCCACGACCTGCGAGTCACGCTGCCCACGCTGCTGTCACTTGCTGCTGTCACTCGCTGACTTTAATTTAGGGGTCTTTCAATTAATATAGCACTCCATAATGGTTATTCACAGAACAATCTACCCCTGTATGGTGGCAGATGCTCTCATACTAAAGATGCTGTGTGTGTCAGCATTTTATACTGGTTTATCCATCACACTGGTAGATAATTTTTTAGATGAAAAATAGGTATCAAAAGGGTTTCTTCTACACTGGATTTTAGGGTATTTGCTTTAAATCTGTTTTATATTTTACATAAGCTTCTGCCCTAAGACTACAAATTGTTGAACAGACTTTGGTTAAATTACTTGTGGCAGGGTTTATTTTCTAAGGCCAGCAGGGGGTGGACAGTGTCACAAGGGAAAAGGCTTTACCCGCCACACCAACATGCAGCCACTGTGTGTAATCATTAGGAGGTTCAGGTCTGTGGGTGTCCCTATTAATTGACATCCCTGACCAGGCTCCGTTGCTAGCAGGGGTCCTGGTTAAGCTCCAGATGTTAAAACAAGGCCACACGAGGCTTGAATTATTGGACGGATTAAGCAATATCAGGGTCAGAGTGCCCACATAATGCAAACCCATCTGCCCATACTGCTTTTTAGAATCAGAAATTTGGGTGCGACTGTAACACGCGCACACATACGGTTTTGCATGTCTGCATGTTTTAATGACACCCTCTTTGCGGTTCTGGGAAAGTAATCCTGCAGTTTTACTACTGTTATACCAGGCCTCACCCACATATTGTACCATATAGTGAGCATACTTTCAGTAGTTTAAGGTTCCTTCCTCCTGCACACTATTTGGCACAGAGCATCTTGAATTATCTGGGTAAAGGCTTCAACGTACACTGTTCAGGGTAAGCTGCACTTAAAGCAAAGGAGGGTAAAGAAAGAAAAGTAGAGCAAAATTTAACAAAAAAAAATCCTGCTTTCAGTACCAGCTGGAGACCTTTTTTCTTGTCAAACTGTTTTTCTAAACTGCGTTTCCGGTCACTTTTCTTCTGGGCTGTCCAGTTTTTAAAAAGGAGTTACCACAGGAAGCTTATCCCATGTGAGCTTTCATTATAATGAAGACAGAGAGGCAAACGGAAAGTCCCTCTTTCA
This sequence comes from Labrus bergylta, assembly GCF_963930695.1. Taxonomy (NCBI): domain Eukaryota; kingdom Metazoa; phylum Chordata; class Actinopteri; order Labriformes; family Labridae; genus Labrus; species Labrus bergylta. The sequence goes on along the minus strand of NC_089204.1, from coordinate 18,099,422 downwards.
TTGAAACTGAGGGTGTCTGGGAGAGAGAGTGAGAGTGAAAGAGAGCATGACAGACAGTGTGCACGTGTGTGTGTTCATTTCTGCTGGCTAAAGTTTGAAAAACAGGTCAGCAGTGCAAGACCCCACCAGAAGGGAATTAGTGCAGAAACACACACGAAGCTACACGAAGAGCAGCTGGGCTCACTTTGTGTCGTCATGATTCAAAAAGCATTTTATGCTGAGAGTGAGAGTAGGCACAGTATTATTATATACTTTATTTATTATAAAAAGGCCACTGTTAAAACTTTTTTTTAAGTAGTGCATATTTGTGTATCTGTCATAGTTGATGCTTCAGCACTGCCTCGTGGGACCCCCCTGTATGGCCAGCCGTCTTGGTGGGGGGATGGGGATGCAGACGATGAGAACTCCTTCAAACAGGAAACAAAGCCATCCAGCAAAAAATATGACAGCTCCATATCAGGTAGGATGCATTCTAGATTTGAATTTGTACTTCCACACTACCATCAAACAACATATATTAATATATACAGTGCATGACGATGAAGTAGTTTAAATCATGACATAAATCATATTGCCAAAACATCCATGGTGTAGATTAATTCAAAGCTTGTTGACTTTATTCCATATTTTTAAACAAACTCTCTTTTAAACAGAGTTGTTGCAAAGAGTTGATAATGTATAAAAACCTTTTTTTTTTTTTTACAGAAGAACAGTGTGTCTTGATAGCCTATTATTAAGTTAATATTCAGTGCCCTGACATGTTTGGTGTCAGTAAAATGACAATCTCACTTTAAACAGGTGTCTTAACACTGTGCTAGAAAATATCAGATATAAACCGCAAGACGCATCGCAGAGCACATTGTGGAATATTACATATTGAAAGCCTAATAAATATTAAAAACGAGGAAAAACTTGAAGAGTTCTTTTGTTACTGTCAGATTTTACAACGTTACTTAAACTGTCTGGGAAGTGTTTTGAAAATGACATAAATTATTTCGAATCACTTGCTTGTATTTTCCTATTCATCCAGACCAAGCTGCATTCACGTCAGAGTTTCCCACGCATAGATGATACTCTGGCGGGACGCCCTGGTATATTTAGCCCTAGTAGCCTATATTTCCTTCCATATTATGTTGTTAGTGAAGCAGTAGCTTGATGTTACTACCCTCTAGCTCTGCTTATTTGCTTTAAGTGTGTGTGTTTAACAACGTATAGTGCACACAAAAGCTTTTATCAGAGACTATGTATGTGTGTTTGCTCACAATATGCATGTGTGACCAGTGTACGGTTGGACTCGGGGGATCCAGTTCACTGCTGGTGGATAGTCAGAGTAACAGGATTAGAGGCTACACCAACAGTGAAACAGCTCGGCACTGTGAAATCAGTCTGTGCCAGGCTGGTTTAGAGTGGACAAGCGTGTTCAGAAGGAGTGGGGGGAGGTTAATCACAAACATTGGAGCAGACTGAAGAATCCTTAAATCTCTCACCACATCTGGATGGATAGTCTGGCACTGTCTTCACCAGCCTAAACAGGAATACTTCAACAGCTCTTTTAACAATTGGTTATTCCAAATATTTTTTCTGTTGTACTTCGCAGATGTTTGTGTGGATTTTTGCAAATATTTTTTTTAAGTTGGAGTGAGATAAATAAGACACTAATTTTGGGGTAAATCTGTGCAATCACGGCGGGGTGATTTGAAGCCACAAAGACTTTCCAAAAGAAAATGGGATTGGCTACATCGGCCATGGAAGAGGGTGAGTGTAGGCATTTTGCCTTCTTGGAGCATTGACTGGTTTAATGTTGTGATGTTGGATCTTTATTGAGGCGCTTCATATCCCAGGGGTCGTCTTTAAAAAATATTTAGAGACCACTCTCTTTATCTGCTATGACAGACCTTAAAATCAGATACAACAGTAAACAGGGAGTGAAAGAGTGTTTAAGTACAGAAGTCATTTTCTTTGAGAGTCTTTATTTGTTTCATGCATGTGTATATCAGTTAGGTTTAGTGTTTTTCCTCTTCTCCCTGCCACTGAATAGGCTGTGTTGTCAAAGCCCCCCACCCCCTTCCTTGTGTATTGTCACTTACGGCGATTGGGTTACGCCATTGCACCAGCTCCCCCATTCCTCCCTTTACACACACACACACTGAGAGAAACAGCGTTCAAACAAATCACTCGTTCACTCTTTACTCTAGCGATCATTAGCTAACCACTCTGTAATCACCAGTAAATATTCCTCTCAATTCCACAACAAATAGGCTAATGGAGCTAGTAAAGGCTTTTAATTTAAATCATCTTTTTATTAATTTTACGTCTGTATAACCTATTATTCTTCAAGAAATGTATGGTCTGTAGACTGTCTTTAGCTTTTAAGTATTTTACGTTTGAATGAGAAACAGAAGCACTGCAAGTTACAAATAGATTGTTGTTTTTAGTTTTGGAAGTGTGTTTATTTTCCATATAGTCAAGGCTTTTTTAATGTATAATTTGGCTCTTTTTTTCATTTTTTTTCTTTGTATGTAGAAGTAGAGTATGATGTTTAACGTTGAAGCTGGTTATTTAAAGCCTGGCTATAGCATGTATACCATAAGCCAACAAAAACATCATATGCACAGAATTCCTGAAAACTTTCTGAAACTACAGCAGGAATACAGCAGGCATATTCAGGTCAATTCTCCTCGAGCGAGACTTATGTCCTGTGAACGGCACATGACCATACACTATATGTGCCAGCATGTCCACTCTTTTGTTGATACTGTGACTATTTTGAACTTATGGCTGGGCTATGTGACTATGTTACCACGATAAAAATGTTCATAACCGACTATATAGATAATTATCACAACGAATGTCAAATCATTATTTTTTTCATGTTAAAAGGCTGATTTTTTCTCATGAGTGAAAGTTGAGAAAACCAGATGGTTTTTTGTTGTTTAACCATTCTTTACTGTCATAACATGACAAACTATACATGAACAGGGGAACATTTCACAAGCACAGTGGAAAATGCAGATATGAAAGTTTGCTGCTGACGTAACACTTACTAGCAGAGAGAATAACTCCCATGATTCCCCGCATTCGATGTCATCTTTGGTTATTGTTTAATGTCAGTTGGCAACTAGTGCTTAAGGCATATTAGCACCCCCTTTCCCGTGATTGGGTGGTGTAATTACAGGTTAAATCTATCAAACTTTTATTGAACATTTGTCATATTTCTATTGGGAAAAATGAGATTGCGATAATCATCATTATCGTTTTATTACCCATGCATAGTTGAAGTACATATTGCACTGATGGTTTAACCCTCCACCCCAAAATGCACCTCTGTCCGACAAGGAAAAGCCTCCTGCTATGAGGTGCATCTGTTAATCAGCAAGTCAGGAAGATTTCAGGGGCACCTGCATGTAATGTAATATACATTTTCGAGAGTGCATATGTAAAAACAGCTCTGGTTTAAAAAAAACGAGTTATTTCGTTTATTCTGTTTCTGGGAAGACCCTCTTTGTCTCTTTCGTCCTGATGCTTAACTATCATATTTTTGAAAACGTTATTTGTGAAAAATGTAATCAAAATTGTTACCATCAGTGGAATTCTGCAATGTCCATGTTGTTTCTTCTCTCTTATTGCTCTATTGATCTGACTTTATCCACTGTCTTTTCTCTAAAGTAAGGGTCCAAAAATAAATCTTTAAAAAAAGAAAAAGTGTACAACCCTGTTCTGAAAACAGCCCACGTAAACACCAACATTGAAATCAATAATCTCATCATCTTTGTTTTGTTTTAATTCTCAGACAACAAAGAGGCACGTCGAGGGGAGAAATCTAAAGAGGGCAGCCTTCATGCGACCGCCAACGACGATTCCAGTTACTTTGAGATCCCCACCAAGGAGGGTCACATGGCCAATAATGGCATCCATGAGATTCCAACCAAGGACACAGAGAGCGCCGCCACAGCAGGTGAGTCATTTATTTATTCAGATTTATTGGAAATAGAAGTACCTGTGTTTGTTTGTTTGTTTGTTTTGAAGTTTAAAGTTACTGTGAGATTTCTGTTTCGACCTTTGTAGCTCATATTGATAGCAGAGATAGTAAATCATAACCACATTTCTCAACTTAAGTGCAATTTGTCTATTTGGATTGTAATTACTGTAAAGTCTGCCTTTCTAAGAAATGTATTGTGGTGTATAGGGACATTACTTTATTACACAAAACACAGAGTAACAACTGGAACAACAGAGAAGTAATTCTGAAACAGATGCCGTCAGCTGACTAAAACATTATTGAATAAATATCCATTCGTTGATTTAATTTAACCATTGAGTAACAGTCGTATGTTCAAAAGTAAGTTTTTTTTAAAGTGCCCCACCAATCACAAATATTTTCTATTACTGTTGTGCTACTGAGTGATGGACAGTGACTGACCCAGTTACAAAACTGCAAATGTCTGATTCACAGCTCAGGGTCATGCCTCCTTCACCATAGAGTTTGACAACACTTCTCCCGGGAAAGTCACCATTAAAGACCATGTGTCAAAGTTCACACCCGACCACCCCAGACCGCGCTCCAAGAAGAGTGGAGCAGGAAGTGGAGGAGCAGGAGGGAGAGACTTGAGCACACTACAAGCTGCTATGATGGCGTCAGAGAGCAAGGTTGCAGATTGGCTGGCCCAGAACGACCCTACTCTGGTGCGCAGCGAGTCAACAGAGGACGACAGCAAGAGCATCAAGAGCGACGTGCCAGTCCACCTCAAAAGGCTAAAAGGTAGAGGTTGTTTTTTTATTCTCATTTCTATGTGTTTGAATCGTGTAAAAGTTTTGGATGGACTGTTTTCTAGTTCTCTCATTCTCTACTTCTTCCTTGATTAGGTCTCCTTGCTTTTTTCTCACGAAAGTGTTTCATCTACACTTTGCAAGAGTATTACATCGGGAGTTAACACTTATTTTACAAGAATTAACCATCATCATTATCACTAGTGATAATTTTTATTATTTTTAACTCGAAGTTTACAGAAATACTTGAAGCCCAATCTTTTCCTCTACTGCTCCGACACTCAATAAGAAGGCTCAGCATGAGTAACATGAAATAGGCCCCCATAGAGATTTATTTTTCAGCATTGACAGAGTTAGTTAGGATCACATACACAAATAAAATAGTTTAAATGTGTTTTTTTTGTTTTTTTTTGCTGCTTGCACACTGTTCCATTGCAAAATATTTGTGTCACTGATTATCATGGCTTTGATGTTAAGAAAACAAGAAAAATAAATAAAAATCACAATCCAAATATTCTCGCAGGACAGATATTGTTGCTGGCGGCCCAGTTGCCTTCCCCTGATTACAAACAAATTCGCTAAACAAATACAAAAAGTGGTTGGTAAACAATACTGCATACCCTGCTATTGAGCCCCCTTGGATCACCAAGATGGGAACTCCTTTGGCCACACATGATATCTTATTGCACCGTATTATATTGAAAGTAATCCTAAGATTCCCACCCCTACTGTTTGCCTCTTTGGGCTTGTTGCTATCTATCTTTGGGGTCATGTTTTAGATTGCCATGTGTATCACATGGTCCTCTGCATCTCTTTGTTCCCTGAGTAGGTTCCTGCTGCCAGGGGGTTTGTGAGGAGGCGTAGCTATGCAAGGCTTCATGCAGCCTGTAAAGAGAAATGAATGTGATGCTATGCTAGGTGGTGTTAGTCTACATGCTGGTCAGGAGTTAATTAAATGGACGCCAATTTATGATGCTGCTGACATGTTAGGGGGAGGGACCAGCAGGCCGGAGCTGATGAAAATGGAAATCTTTAAGACAAGAATTGATAGCAGGGAGGCTAATTTATTAGATTCTGATACAACTACAGGCATGTCTGGAGGACAGAGCTGCTCACCTGATGATGATTATGTTGCCAACTGTCTATCTGACTGATTTTGGGTTTTCTGTGTCTGATAGATGCTTGATGAGCTGGGTATTTGGTTACCTAAAGGAAAAGAATGAAATCAGACCAGAGTGGTTGTTAATGTGCTGTGGTTGTGTCATCATTTCAGGAAGTAAAAAACCATAATAAATGTAGAATACACTGGAAAAAAAGAATGGAGAGGACGAAAAAAAATGGTTGAGGGCAGCTGGATGAAGAGCTGCCTATTGATGCTCGCTGTGAATATATGAAGAGGAAAACATCAGGTATTGGGGGGGGGGGGTTTGAGAAAGGCGGGAGAACCTCTGGAAGCAGCATTTACAGCAGTAGCAGCAGTGGGGATTGGACAGAGCAAAGCAGAAAGACAGAGTGAGGAAGAGAGAGAGAGAGAGGCTTGTTGCCTGGGCTGCAGTAAAAGCAGGCAATGAGGAGGGAGCAGTTTTTGGCAGATAGTTGGTATAGTAACTGCGATGCAAATGATGATAGGGAAAGAAAGACTATGGATAAAAATTCACACATCGAAAAAACTGGTGTTGATCATCTCTTTGTGTCTGTGTGAGAAGGCTGCTGAAGAGATGTGTGAGAAATATATTTCAGTGCTGATGTAGGGTGTGTGTGTGAGGCATACGCTGCTAACACATGGATTTGCGGGGTGAAATCCTTCGTGTCTGTGTTCTCTGCACGTGTGTGTGTTTGAGACATGCTCAGTGCTGAGCTGAAGACAAGCAGTGCAGCATGGATGAGAAGAGGCATGTGAGATGTTTAGGGTGTGTCATAGAGGTACTAGTCAGGGAGAGAAGTAGAGTTTTCAGAAGGTAATTGAGGAGGAAACTGAACCAAATCTTTTGATCTGTAACATTAAGGTAAGTCTTTCTCTTGTTGCTGTATAGGGCAATGTCTTCTTACGGTCTGTCATTTTGAGTACTAACTGTTGTGAAAATCTGTGAATTGACATCCCTGAGATGGGATTATTATCAGTTTAAGGTTTAAATGTGTGATCTGAAACGGTGTTAAAAACACAAGATTATACAATGTTCTTTTGATTCATTGAGACATTTTTTATGCAAATTTACTATTTCAATATTTATTGTACTAGTAAAAGGGAAGTTCAGTGTATTGTCTGCTGAAATACGACACAATTCAATGTATGTTTGGGGATTGCATGTTTGCTTGTCTGTTCTTGCAGCTGTGCATGCAAGTATACTGTATGCATACACATGTGGGTGTGTATGTGTGTGCCGCCGACGGTGGATGCAATGGCCAGCTCCACAGTGAGTCATGGCGGGGCTAGCAGGGCAGAGCGCTGGACTCTCACAGATTCCTCTGTTCTCCTCTGGCCCAACCAACGGCTTCTTTGTCTGGGGCACACAGCATGAAAGACCTGCCTCTCTGTGTCTGCTTATCTGCTGATCTGCTCAAGCTACTGCTGTAACACTACTCTTCTTTTCTATCTCGTTCTACTCATGCTGTTTTTTGGGGTTTTTTTTGACGACGTGTATGCTTTGTTTAATTCAAAAGTGGATTAATGGTGGAAAAGATGGAGAAGGTTGATGGTGGAATGTGACAAATGAGCTACAGCCTTAGGAATATGCCCAGGCCTCAGAGAAATTGTGATATCATAGTGTAGAAACAATATTGATAGTCAAACTACAGCAATTATGTACTGTACTTCAATAATGTTATGGGAAATGTCAACGACAGATGTCTTATTTTTATAGATACATAGATATTTAATCCATAACATGGCTCATGCTCAATTTTCTATTTTCCAGAACAAAACAATATGTTACTTTCCATAGGACTCTTTCCTGTCTCTCAAACTAATTTGTTCTCACAGGCTTGACAAATCCCCTCCATAGTTACAGACACATTTTCCAATTGCTTCGTAGATACTACAGACTGAGTAGTACTACCCATTACAAGTGAACTGATCCCAATGTATACAAAAAAGTGGAGTTCACACACTAAATACCTTTGTTTTTACTCAGTAACTATCATTACCAATATTCATATTTGGTTACTGAAAATCTATTGAAAATGAATATGCATTAACTTTGTATACTTGTTCTGTATTTGATGTAAAAAGATTGACAGTTTTTCCACTAATGTGGAACAGATTTAAGTCCCAGAAAATTGAGAAATGCTGCAATAAGAAATTATTTTCATAGCATATCTTGCTAACCACTCATTAGTTTGGAGAAAGCGTGATAAAGAAGTTGCTATATATGTTTTTTTCAGGATATAAATCTGTGCAGTGAAAGCCTTGTGTTGAGTGGAAGTGTTTTCAGAGGGTCATTCTTAACAGTCCTTTCCTCTCCTAACTGTCTGACTCTTGGCTTAACAGACTGCCTGATTGTGCGAGTGGCTGTCACTCATGACAAGTGGCGATATACTACATCCTGGTTCTCCTTCAGTTAAGGGTTCCCAATGTCTCTCTGTCTCCTTCTCTCTCTCGGTTTGGCTTTTTCTTTTCAACCTCTTTATTCAGTTTCTCCCCTTTCCTTGTCCATCCCCCTCCTCCTCCCCTTTTCTCTTCCCAGCCTCTTTTCCAGTCCCTCCCCCTCCTCCTCCTCCTCCTCCTCCTCCTCCTCCTCCTCTTCCATCCCTGAAGCTCGTTCACTCCCTCTCAAACACTCTCATCCTACACCACTTCCCCCTCCGTGTTTGCCTCCTCCCCTCCCCCCGTTTCTCTCTCTCATTGCCAGTCGGCTGGGCTCGTAAGCGTGTGGGTGGCATGTCTGGATTAGCGTGGCACACTGTCTGCCTCTGTCCAACACTTAGGGGACCCAAACTGATGAGAATGTAGAAATAGAGGTAATGGTCACTTGGTCACTTTTGTGATAGTTGAATGAGAGTCAGGCCATGGACTTAAGATCACAGTTCATTTAGGGTCTAAAAGGTGAGCAAACATTTGATTCTTGTTATGTTATCCACAACAGATGTGCTCTCAGGACGATAATAATACTGCTGTATTGTATCTGCTATATTTGAATATATGCAACAGCTGTTATCTCCTGTGCTACTGTTGTGTACACATGTTTTGATATGAATTTAAGCATGCTAGTAACTGTAACATCTTTCATTTAATCAGCATACACAGGTTACACTATAAAAACATTAGCAGCTGTACATTTTAGATATACACCTGTCCGGTAAGCAAAAAGATCTGTTTGTGAACTGAAATATATTATGTTTACATTATCAGTTTAAATTCTGTCATAGCAGAAAAAAAGTTTTGTTAATATTGAAGATTGTTTCTTGTTGTAACCAAGCCGTTTCCCTCTTTTCTCCCATTAGGCAGCAAACATGACGATGGCACCCAGAGTGACTCAGAAAATGGGTTGGGTCTGCGTTTCGCCAACCGTCGCCACGCCCTCGAAGAACGCCTAAAAGCAGCACACGCCACCGCAGGAGGAGCTGGAGGAACAGCAGGGGGGAATATAACATTGAGTGGGAGCAGAGGATCTGGCTCCCGCACTGGCTTCATGATCGAGTTATATGACGAGGAAAACCCTCGCAAGCGCCGGTCATATTCGTTTTCCCAGACTGCTCCCCTGCAGGTGGGAGGAACAGGTGGAGAGGGATTGTGTCCTCAGCCTCCTTCTCATCCTAAGGTGTTCAGCATTTCCACCTCTGCTGCTTCAGCGTCAGATTCTGGTAAAAAAAAATAAAATCAGTTACTTTAAAAAAAAGAGAGAAAAGTAAAGTTTACATCATTTTTCGGTTAATTGTATCACATTCCTGTTTTAGAATTCCTTGTTAAAGAACTATATGTACGTGTTAATGTTCTACAGTAACTGTGGCTCTTCTCTATGCTTTGGTACCTTCAGGTAAGGCTCCTATACCAGCTACAGTGACAGCAGGTGCTCCGACAGCTGCCCGCGCGCTTCTCAAACAGAGGTCAGAGGATCTAAGTATTGGTCGCTGCTCAGTCAGTACCGGTCTGGCAACAGGTAGCCCCACCAGCCCCAGCGAGGACGCCTCAGTCGTGGGAAAAGGAGCGGATACAGTCGGAGGAGAGGCAGAGGATGATCATAGCGATAAGGGGACTTACACTATCGACCTGGAGAACAAGAATCCAGAAGAAGAGGAGGCCAGGCGCATGATAGACAAGGTAGGGGTGGTCAGAGATCTTAGCACCTTGCTGCACCATGGAGGACCCTTTCCCACCCAACCATCCAAATAGTTTTTCTTGACCGTATCGCTCTCATTTTAGCCCAGACTAAAGAGAAATTAAGACATTTCTTTCAAAAAACTTTTTTTGCATGTTGTGCCACAAAAAGAAAAATTTCTGTGTCACCTCAACACACACCTTAGGTCACACAGTGATTCTCTTTTCATTGCTTTCTGTAATATAGATAATTGACTATTGTTGATAAGACCTAAGGAGACTGTAAAATACATGAAGCTAGGTCATTGTTATCCAACCTTTGATATACAAGCCAGAGCCAAATACAATTTTCTTGAAAGCCACTATAGTTTGCCACAAATGGAGTGGATCTTACTTTTAAAATGAAATCTATTTATAAAGTTGAATCCATCTTTCATATTTTTGGGGTGCAAGTTCAAATGAAGCGCGATTTGGCAAACAATTGTTTCATTTTTTAAATGTTAGGTATTTAAGTTCCGATTTCTCTATTAACACAAAAATATATATGTTAAACCAGAAACATTTCCAGAAGTGCATTCCAAGTACTTGTCTATTTGTGTCTGTTAAAGTAGCAAACAGATTGACAAGTATTATTTAAACTTACTCTGCAGTAATTCTAAATTAAATCAAAAATGGACCTGAGCACATTAACTGTCTTCTATGTCTTATGTACTTCTTTTGCACTTTTAGGTTTAGCAGTCCATTGAGACTGATATGTGTCATTGCCACTAAAACAAGGTTATTGTCTTGTGGTTGCCTAACTTGACCACTACTCCATCTTCTCTGTCCCATTAGAAAACCTAATGCTTCTGTAATAGTCTGTAGAGACTTGCTCCATCAAGCACTGCTCTGTTTTACGAAACAATGCTTCAGGGAGGCTGGATGACCAACATCACTTTCTTTATTCTGCCCTTTCCTCTTGCACAGTAGTTTCTCATGGTCACAGAAAACAACTCTGAAAGAACCAAAGGTAGAGCAGGTTTAATGTTTCGTTTCAGGGTTAGAAAGCTTACATGTCTTTTGAGCACAGGTGAAGTAGGAATTCAAATAACCTTTTCATTGCATACCATATTCAGAAGTTCGGATTGCTGTCATATTTCATAATTTTGGGGAATTTATGGCCAATGAAGGTAATTTTATTGAAACTATTAACACAATTCTAAGTTCGACTAAATGATGCCCTGAATGAGCAGATGGCCCTTATAGTGTTGTTATCTTGGGAGTAGAAGTGATGTAATTAGTGGGGTGAATTTTCTAGCCCATGTTATTCTCAGTGCATTACATTCAAAAGTGGAAGTGTTGTTATGCTAATGCTTGTAATTAGCTGACACACTAATTGGCATACTGCTCACAGTCTTTCTGCTTTCATCCCCTCTGCCTTTTGTAAATACTTACTGTGTGTTTGTGAGTTTGTGTGGTTCCTGTTGCCATGGTACTAAACTATCAAGTGCAGACTGCATTGGATTAATTCATTAGCATCTTCTTCTTTCTGATCAGTTCAATTTTGTAAATCACAAGAGCTATAGAATAATATTACCATAGCATTTATACACATTGAGGCTTTGTAATATTCATTACAAAGTGTGGTTCAATGCTTTTATATGTATGATGCTCACAAAATAAACACTAACTTGAAAGTAGATTGACAATACAGCCATATGCATAATGCCTAATTTACCTTTGATCAACATTTCCAGCCTGCTAGTTTTTTTTACCCTCCTGTTTTTTCCCAAACATTTTTAGGTGTTCGGTGTACAGCAGAACCAGGACTCCTCTATTCTGGCAGACCTTAAAGGAGAAGTAAAAAGAAAGGAGACGAGAGAGACAGGAAAAGAGGTAGAAAACCATCCTCTGACACACATTGGATTTCCTCTTGTCAGGGTGACTCATTTATGGTTCATTTTATTTTGGTTTGATAAATTCCATTGGGCCAAAATGACCTCTTACTCCCAGTGTTTCATTATTCATCACAGTCCAGTGTAGTGTTAGTCGGAGGTGAACTAAGTATCATGGTTTCACTGTGTGAGTCACAGTCACTCCCATTGCTTGACCACTCTTCTCCCATGGTCTGCTCATGGGAGTGGGCTAGTCCTCCCAGAGACTGACCTAGATCATACCAAGAAATGGACAGACACGCTCGCCCTTCGGGCAATTTCTTAGGAGGGAGGAGACTGGGGATATGAGCGCTGACAGCATTTCTGTAAGGAATTGTATGGAATTTCGGCAGGTGTCTTTTTCTGATTTGGGAAATGAGGATTGCGTAGTTCTGTGATTTATGCTCACAAACCGCCTCAAATCGAACAATTGATTCCCAGAGAAACATTGAAAAGAGGAGTTGATCTTTATACCACTTTCTTTTGTTCCTGCAAATGTATTCTTTTTCATGCATTACATGTGAAGTGAACAGAAAGGCGGTAAATGGCTTTCATGGTCTCCTTTTCGTCTTTTGAGCCACTTTGTGCCACATCTAATTGACTAAAATATTTTTTTCTCTCTCCTGTCTTCTTCTCTCCTGTCACCCCATCCCCCACTTGTGTCCCTGTCAGGCTCTTCCTGGTGACACGAGCTGGGTCTCTGAGTGGGCCAGTCTAGCAGCCAATCACACCAGGACGGACCCAGAAGGCTCAGGAGCAGAAACAGCCACCTTCCTGCACAAAGAGAGAGGTACATGGCTGCTGTAATCTCATTTATGTTTGAAACAAATAAGAATCTCAGTGAAGTGACTCTATCTTTTCTTCGTTTGAAGCTGATGCCTTTGAGTCTGGTGCATCCCTCAGCAGAGGTGAATCTTCCTCCAGTCTGACTGACCGCAAGCGCAGGACCCTCCCCCAGCTCCCTGTGGATGACCCCCGGGCTAAATCCAGCACCAAAGCTCTGGGAGTGAGATCTGAGATTGGGGAGAAACAAGACACTGAACCCCAGGAAAAAGAGAACAAGGGAGACGGGGAGTCCCCAATTGCCATAGGGGACGTTGAGATGACCAGTAAACGTAAACAGAGCTCCACATCTTCACCGTCAAAGGCTCCTGCTCGGACCTCTGGCAGCACTGAGCGGAGGAAGAGGTCAGAGGAGCGTAACGGTGGTGGAGGAGGAGCTGGAGAAGTAGGAGAGAAGTCTGGGAAGCCCTTAGTACGCCAAGGCAGCTTCACCATTGAGAAGCCCAGCGGTAATGTCCCTGCAGAGCTCATCCCTCACATCAACAGAGGCGGCACTGGACGAGAACGCAGTGACTCTGTAGGCAGCATGGATACTGCTACGCTTCTGAAGGACACTGAAGCTGTCATGGCATTCCTTGAGGCCAAGCTAAGAGATGAAAACAAACTAGAACAGAAAAGCAGTAAAACTGGCATCACCACTCAGGGTTCAGGTTCTGGCTACCCTGCTCGGACTGACTCCATTTCTCCTGAGTCAGATGTGGACACAGCCAGCACAGCTAGTCATGCGGCTGGAGAGGCAGAGAGAAAAGGCTTAACTAGCAGCGAACAAAAGCGACGTTCCCTCAGTAGCATGCACCGAGAGAAGAGTAACATGAGCACTTCTTCCAAGACCAGCATCACAAACTCAAGTGCCCGGGAACGCCTGGAGAGGAAGTCTAAAACAAGAACTGCAGAAGCTACAAGTCGGACTGACCCACGCCGCTCTGTTCATGCATCCTCTGCCCCCACCAGAGTGCGCCAGCCTTCTCTGGACCTTACTGATGATGACCTGACTTCTTCATTCCCTATCTCTGACAATTTTTCCTCAGACCAGGAAACCTACTCTGGACCATTGGGGCATTCCAAACTCGACAGTAGGTCCACTAAAACCTCCACCAGTGGCTACTCCAAAACCAGCCGCACTCTCCAGGCAGCCACAACCTCTTCGCTCAACAAGCAAGCCTCACTGCCTCAGCCAAGGCCCACAAGAGCCTCACTTCTCCGCCGAGCAAGATTGGGAGATACGTCAGACACAGATCTAGCTGATGCAGACAGGGTTTCAGTTGCATCTGAGGTGTCCACCACGAGCTCCACCTCCAAGCCACCGTCTGGTCGGAAAGGACTTTCAAGACTGGACATGCTGGCTCAGCCGCGAAGGAACCGCGTGGGCTCCATTTCAGCCCGCAGTGACTCTGAGTGTACAGTAACCCGCAGCTCCACCTCTTCACCCCGCCTGTCAGCTGAGACCGCTCTGCGTCTGGGCTTGCGCTCATCAACTCCAACAGAGAACAGGCTGACACCAAGGATGAGGGCCAACAGCGTGTCCAAACTAAATGAGACCAAGACGAAGACCACTACATCTGGATACTCATCTCCCACAGGTGAGCTTATCGAATTGTATACCAAAGTTCATGTTTGATCATTTCTGATAACATTGATTTGTTATGCTGTTCTTCTTGTCGAACCTGAGGATCATGTTCAATAGTAAACATCATTGCATATTTCACTATGTGTCAGTGTGTATAATCATTTGTTTCCCAACATTTCCACTGTTTCGTGACATACTTGTGCGTTGGTTGTCATTGTTCAGAGAGCACTCAGCCTGATCCTGAGGGTGGTGGTGCTGAGGAAGAGCTGTCGGGTACTGTAACATACCTGTGGAGCCTTGATCCAACAGTGTGTGTGTGTGTTTGTGTGTCAGACCTGGGTCTCAGCAATATAAAGTTCTATACACACACATAAGATAAAAAGAATATACACACTCAGATGTTGCAGTGACACCCTCAATTTGTTTGCCAAATGTAGACTTAAAAGTGTATTAATTGGTGTAAGTTAATCACAAAATGAAATCTAAAGAGAAAGTATGATGACCCAGCTCTAGCAAAGGTTTCCATGTTAACTCTTTGTCTACGCCTTGACATCCATCAAGTGATGCAGTGATGAAGACCTACTGTATATGCTCTAGTCACACTCTCACTATCAAGACAACTTTAAAAACCAATCAACAAATGGTTATGAAACGATTCTCCGAATGTGGAGGTTTTTATTCTCTATGCTTTTTTTCCCAATTTATTCTTGAGAGACTGATAGAGCATGGCGTTGTCTCATCACGGTGCCGCTACATGAATGCATTTGTTGTGTGATCATAGTGAAACTTTTTAACATATTCTGCTTCTGCTAAGGTCTTATGTCCCTTGTTGGATGCTTTTGTTGACTGGTTTGGGCTGGAGCTCTCAGATAAACTCATGTAGAGTTTTTTTTGGTTTGTTTTTTTGCTGCTGTTTCTGTTGTTTTTATTGTGGTTTAATAATCATCCCTGAAGCTCTTGATTAACAACAAGTTAAAAAAGTTGCTTCACCATCTTTCTAAATCACAGCCCCCCATTTCCACTTTAAAAGAGAAGTATGTTGCAGAGGAAAACATATTTTGTAACCTCAGATTTGTCTTTCTGTTTTTTGTTGTTGTAAAATTAAGTATTTTCATTTGTTGAAATACATGTTTAAGAATAATCCATACTCCTAATTCCTACTCATATTCTACTGCCTAAAAATACTGATTTTCAGTGTCTTCCTGCAAAATATTTGGAGATTGTCGGGTCATAACTGGAATGGTTGGAGCTTGCTCCAGTAACAAAGTGTATCATGTTAACAAGCTCATTTATTAACTTCATTAATAACAAATGTTTTAATAGAATAAAAGTACTGATATATTGACTAAGGGTGGTTTCATATCAGGCCCAGATTCGAGTACACTTGCCCCAGTCCGGTTCATTTGATCATTGTGAACAGAAAACGTACCTTACTCGGGTACTGTGCCGAGACCGCTTGAAGAGGGGGTCTCGAGCACAATTTGTGTGTACTCGAGTATAGTCCGCAGATGTGAACACATCCGGGCTTAAACAAGGAAGTGGACTGCTTTATGACGTAATTCTAAACGGCTCCTGACGCCTCAAAAACCGTCATATCTGCGCAGCATAGGCTCATTTTGTCCTCTGAGCTGCATGTTAGATGTTTAAGTAGGAAGAAGGTTGTTATTGGCGTCCATCTTTAGCAGGATGTGAACTGGTGGTTGCCATAGTTGCTTCTTTCTGCATTTTGGCAGAGTTGCAAACCAACTTTGAGCATACTGCCACCTGCTGTATCGGACTGTGTACATACGCAAGTGTATTCGGGCTCGGAACTATGTTACTAATGTGAATGCAGACCAGTGGGGGAAGGGGAGGGGGGAGCAATAGTGCTCGGGCAGGGTACGAAACAATCAAGCCTAATTTGAAAATACCCTTAAAGGTGACATTTTCATTTGGTGTCCTTCACAGTGTCAAGTAGCAGCAGGTGGAGACGTCTGCCGCCAGAGTATGGCTCCACCTCGGAGGAAGAGTTTGGCTCCAACCGAAACTCTCCAAAGCACGGAGGACGCTCCCATGTTCGGCCCCATCACCTTGTACCACACCGCAGCACAAGACCCGGAACCAGTCCAAGCACAGGATCCAGCATGGTGACTGGCGTGGGTGGAGTGGGGGTCAAACACCGCATGAGAGAGCAGGAGGAGTACATCAGGGACTGGACAGCACATAGCGAGGAGATAGCCAGGTATTGATCTGATTGACCCAATGTTTTATTGTGATGTTAAAATGCAATTTTTTATAAGATCTGCTGTTAATTTTAAATGAACATGTATGTTATTGTAGATTGTATTATATGCATTTGCATGTGTTGATATGTCCTAAAGAACTCCTCCATCTGTCTGATGGTAAACAGGTTATTCCCATGTGTGCGCAGGATCAGCCAGGACCTGGCTAAAGATTTGGCTGTCTTGGCTCGTGAGATACATGATGTAGCCGGGGAGATTGACTCAGTTAGCTCATCTGGCACAGCACCCAGCACCACTGTCAGCACTGCTGCCACAACCCCAGGATCAGCTATCGACACACGGGAAGAGGTAGGCCCTGCACGTCCCACGCAGCCGGAAATACAGGAGAGCATGAGAAAGGTGCCCGTTTTTCCTCTTTTACTTCAATAATAACTGCGTGTGTAATTCCATTGCACCCATCCCTCCTGTGTTGCTTGAATGCAAATAGCCACATCTATGTTGCTTTCAATCTTTCATCTGATGTAAGAGGTTTTGATTTATTGACTCCAATTTAGTCCATCCTCATGTATTATTTTCTTTATTTTTACCATAAATATATTTCCTTATGGCTGTACTATTGAATTAATAAATGTTTATTTTGCCAGACAACCAAATGCTTTCGAGCTCCTTAGTATTTATTCCTACAAGGGATGTAAGGATACTTCAAAACAAAATTTTGTATATACAGATACATATATTGCAATAGTTGTTTAAAACCAATAGGGAGCGCTATTTGCTTTTGGGTACTTCTTTTCACATCAGTAGCTGAGGAGCAGATTTTAAACAAAAGTGTAAATAGAGAAAAGTGATATTTTTCCTTTTGATTGGATGAGAATTAGAAAAAACAAAAGAGGGATATTTATTCGTAAATCGTCTTCAATCTCTTGTCTCTACAAAGATTTTTTAAAATCACAAAATATTGTGATAAAATTGTATCATGAACCCAGTAATGCGAAACCTATCAAATCATTGAGTGGAGTGTCTCATTTTATCCCTATTTCTCACTAACTCTGATTCAACTCTATTTGAAAAAAAACTCGTATGACACGGGGGTTGAAAATTCTACACGATTTTTAAATTTAATTTCCCTCTTCCTCCTTTCTTTCGTGTCTTCCAGTTGGTGGATCGAGTGTTTGATGAGAGTCTCAACTTTAGGAAGATCCCACCTGTCATTTCAACCAATAAGGCTCCAGAGATTAACGGCAAACCGGTGGAGCTCCGTCCCCGCGCTCCTGACAGTCTGGAGCCTCGAGCCCTGAGAAGACGAACCTGGAACCGAGAAGAGGTGAGAAACAGCAGAAAACATGAGTTTGAAATACACCAATGACACTTCAACAATGACAAAATTGTTTTTTATCACTGTTTGGAAATAGGCAGTGTTAGACAGCCTGCTGATCAACTCAGTCTCTCAGCTCTCCACCAAGATCAGACACTCGATTGACAAAACAGCAGGCAAAATCAGGTAACTATACGTCATTAAAGTATAACCTGTATGGAGCAGAGTATTTACAGTGTATCTATCCCTCAGTGTGACATTGTGTTGCTTCGTTGGGTCAAAGCCCCTGAGATTATCAACATTTTTCCTCTTGTATGTTATTTTTTTCTCCAGGATATTGTTCAAGGATAAGGACAGGAACTGGGATGAAATTGAGAGTAAACTGAGATTGGAGAATGATGTACCTCTTCTGAAAACGTCCAACAAGGTACAGAAGCCGTCTGTCTGACCACTCTCTGATGTTGAGCAAAGCAAAGAATTATTTCGAGCTAAATGCATTGTTTTTTATTCCTCTGCAGGAGATATCCTCAATTCTGCTCGAACTGAAGAGAGTTGAAAAGCAGCTTCAGGGTAAAGACACATACTCACACACAAAATCACACTAATACAATTGACAAATGTCTCTATAAATACAATTATACCTTTTTTTGGAGGGGCATTATTGTATTACTGTACTTACACTCTGTGTAAATATGTGACGTGAAACAACCAACTTTTCAAGGCCTTTATAAAAAGATGGATCAGTGCATTAATTCTCAGCCTGTTTTTGTCAAAGTGATCAATGTGATGGTGGACCCAGACGGGACTCTAGACGCCCTGGCCAACCTCGGCCTTACCAGCCCCACCACCCCAACCAAGCCCTTAACAGCCAAAACAACTTCCACCTCTGCCACCAGCCCTGGGTCTGCGCCCCAAGCCAAAGAATCACTTCCTGAGGTCTTACCTGGGCCTGGAGGATCATCAGCAAGGGTTCAGGCTTCCTCTGCCAACACAGAGGCGCTTTCACGAGACCCCAATGTAGGATTAGGGTTAGCAGGAGTCGGAGGGCTGCCATTCAACCGCATGCGGCCCAGCGGAGAGGAGGCCATAGCACAGAAGTAAATAGAAGTTGAAATAAGATGCAGCCTTGATTGGAGTGCTGTTGGCTGTTGTTAAACAAGCAGGTGTAAAAACATTTCAACTGTTTCCATTCTGCTCAGTCTACCAGTCCAGAATTATGGGTATGATATAAAAGTACCTTGAAGTGTCATCAGACTCTGCCAGGAATTAAGCACTTCATATGACCACTCACAATGTTAAACCCCAACATCATGGAACTCTCTTAGCCAATACAGAAATGGACTGAGTTATTTACTTTACAAGTTTCTCAACTCTGAACTCTTCATGCTCACTTGCCCACCTGACTTCCTGATGGACCTGGCTGCTCTCTCAGTGGACAGATCTCTTAGCTTGTACAGTCTCCTTCAGTCTCCACTTGCCTTCTCCACGTGTCTGGACCCTACCTACACTAAGGACTTGCCTTATAACATATCCTAATAGTAGCAGCTCCCGCCCCCCTTCAGATAATATTGTACTTTAATAAGACTTTATTAAAGTACCTTTCAGACAAACAGAAAGCATTGTAAGAAAACACTTGCAAAATAGGATCTATTTACACTATTGTATAATGCAACACAACACCATGATCTATAAAATAATATTTCAGCGGCCTTAAGTAACAGACATGCTTTGTATGACTGAAACTGTTCACAAATCAGACAGAAGTTGCAGAAGTTTGAGATAATCCACAACTCTAACCGTCCACTGAAGCATCTCTAAAACTATTCTGTTGAGAAGGATATTTTAGTGCCTCCTCCTTTCCCCTGTATGTTTTATACTTTCCCTTCCTCTATCTTCCTGTAGTGTTACACAAAGTGTGTAACTCGAGTAGCATGTACAGGACAGAGCTGAGAGCTTTGCCTCCTGAATATTGGTGTCTGTGTTGATTGTACTAATGCTGAGTCTTAGTTTGATTTCCCTATAGTAAGAGCATTCTGGAAACCAATGATCATTGTCACTCAAAAGAATCACTTACCAAAGTTAACCAGATTAATGATACTGTCATTTTCAAACCGTCGAGCTATGTTGAAATTCATCTGTTTTGCTAAATATTCTGAATCTGTATTTCAGCAGTTTGTTTTATACATCTCACCATTTTCTGCAGTTTTCTCTGAATGTCAAACGCCCCTTTTCCATCAAAAAATCCAAGATTTCACCTTTTTATTTATTATAATGAAACACTAGTTAAATCTTTGCGGTCAGTTTTTGGCACATGGGAGTTGTTGCCCTTAGCTTTTAGCAGTACATGCACTCAAGTGTCCTAACTGTATGATTTCCAATTAGATTTATTTCTTCCTTTTTCTTTTTCCTGTCGCAGATGCTGTGACATATTCCTAACCAGCAATGAAAAAATAAATCTTGGTTTTAAGCTAAATATTTAATAGTATTTAGATACTGGTTTTGTAGATATTGCAGACCATGATTTTTTTAATGCTTTAAGTCACCTGACAAAACATTCTTTTTATGTTTTTGACCCAACCCGTTTTCAGCTTGCTTAATCACTAAACCTAAACATTGAACATATGCAGCCGTTTGTTGTAGTTGATATCTAAAGAAATAGGCAACTTTCAATGAGGCCTTTGCACTTCAAGTTTGTTAATTCGAAATTAACACATCTTTGAAAAGAAAATGCTTGTTATATGGCCTCATATCAGTGTATATACTGTAGGTGAATTGTTCTATTCCCACCAATGAGGAGAAAATCCAGCGTACTGGAACTGTGGAATTGCAGAGACAGAAGACTTTTACCACTTTTTTTAAATTGACTTTGCTGCCTTTCTTGTTCTTTTGGGCTCTTATGAGGACTAACGGGTTTCTCAGTCTCTCTTCATCTTGTAGTCTGTGCTCTAGAGTAAGGCAGTATATTAGAACTTAGAAACTTTTACAATTGTGAATTTAGCTACCAGAATTCATGTTCATTTCCTTCCCTCTCTACTGTACTGTACAATGTTTTTCAATGCCTCGAAGTGCCCATTTTGACAATAGAAAGGCATTGATGAAAAGAAAAGTAAAATATGTTTAAAAATCTCTTTTTTGCACATCAGATTGTGGTGTTTTTTCATACAGAAGTGACAAAGCAGTGAAAGGCTGCATCAAATGTCAAATAGCTTGACAATGAATGATATTAATTTACCTGATATCAGAAGTGACTGCCTTGACTCTCTGGAACTGTTCTGTCTGTAAAAACAAAGCCTCTAATCACCTTTTTTTCCTTCTCCCTGTGTTTTTCAAAGTGAAGTTAGGGGACTGTGAATGCTAGGTACGTTTATTTTTGGAATTCTACATGTCATCCGATCAGTGTTCTTTTTTTTGTTATTTTTGTAAAGAAAAAATAAAACCATTTTATTTATTTTTTTGTTTAATATTTTGTGGATGTTTCATGTATTTTATATTTGTTCCAACTACCTGCATTGTTTCTTACTGATATTAAAAGAGAGCCATTCACTTGTTTGTGTTTTCATTAAGATCCACTAACATGAACAAGAGTGTTTTCAGACTTCTATTTGAATATTAAAAACTTTTGACAACAAACCTACACTTTTTCATTTTGAAACTGGATGGCATATCACTTGGCAGGTACATTTTCCAATTCCAATTTAGATACAATAAGGTGGGGGTTCTAGGTGCTCTAGGTCATAATTCATGTCTGAAAAAGCAAATGACTTGGCTTCCCCTTGTGTTGCCTGAGCTATAAATATATATAAGAAAACCATGGAAGTTATACTCAAGCTGCAGTTTCAGGTATTTACTGATACCATTTTTCCCCACAACAATAACTGCAAACCATTTCTGTGTTTCACTCTTAGGGAACATTAAGTACTTCTGATCAAAATAATACTAAACATCAACACTGTAGGGTTGTCTTGATAGAGGTGGGAATCGCAGGGTAACTCACGATTCAACACAATTTGCAACATGCAGTTTACAATAATGATTATATCACAATAATGCCGGCAATTCTGCGATGATTAATAGATTCTCAATAGTTGACTGACTAAATATAAATTGCCCCATATAAGTTGAAGTGTGTGATGGATGTTTTTATTCACTGTGATTTGGTGTCAGTTTCAACTCTAATCACACTTCATCTCTTAACTTCTTTTTACTGCTCTCCAACATGATCACACTGTCAACTTCTTTCACCAATTAACTTTTGTTCACACTACCCTGTTCATGTCATAAGCACCACGGGGGTGAGTCATGAATTGGTGACGCAGTCAGCTAAACTTCCAGGGAAATCTAGATTGCTGTATCAATTTTTGTCCCACCCTTACTTCATATTCCAAGAAAGATTCACCCCGGTAAAATGAATTTTGATAAATACAACCAAGACTTAATATTGTTGTGAAGTGCATTTTATTCTCACTGATGTATGTTCAGGTTTTGTTTGACTCTTATATCACATGACAAACAGTTGTAGTCGACACTGATGGCAAGACGGTCTGTGCTAGTTGATGAAGGTTAACCAGGGGGCCATTCCATACTGCGTCCACCCAAGACGTGGATGTGGATGTGGTAGACCGACTGGCCTCCATCAGGTCCATCATTGATGACAATCCTGTAGCCTTTAGCAAGGCCCGCATCCTGAGCACACTTCTTTGCGACTATCATCAAGTGGCCCAACAACTAAGAGACAAAGAAAACAAATGAATGCATGCATAAGCAAAAGCTTACAATGCAGTATTCAAGATATCTTAACTGTCCAGACAAGAATTAAGTTGGCTGTTAAGAGTTCCCTCTAGTGGTCACGGACAGAAAGGTGAACAAATCTCTCAAAGTGGATACATTTACAGTCTGTAAAAAAAAAATCTATCACAGAAATTCATAGTCATACTTACTGCAGCATCACATTCCTCTGCTTCCGACAACCTCACAATCGGCTTTTTAGGAACCACCAGGATGTGAGTGGGAGCTTGAGGTGAAATGTCAGGGAAAGCTACACACTGGAAAAACAACACAACAATGATGAAGAAGAATTAATCCTGTGCAAACAACAACTACTGGGTTACAGGTTTGCAATGAGTGGAAAACACACCTATATCATGAAATGCAGAGAATCCTTCCTACATTTATATTGTGACTTCCACTGAAGTTGTTTGTGTGGGTTCAATTTGTTTTACTGCATTTTGGGATGTTTTTGCTTTGTTGTCTCTCTCATTGACTATACGCATAATAAAGATATATGCAATAGTTTCAACAAGAAATCTGGAAGTGAGTCTCATTTCAAGCTGATGTTGGCAATCACTGACACTGTACAGAGTCAGACTAATAGTATGTAGTATATAATAGTAGTGTAATAATAGTATGTTTAACTCTTGATGTTACATTTCGTCTTATCTCAAAGATACCAAACTGTACAATGCCTTGTTCAAAAAAGTGTAGGAACTTAAGGTTATATCACCCATAGTTTATCACATGTGGAAGGGAGTTCAGAAAGGTAAAAAAACCACAACACAACAGAGTCAGAACCAATGGGATTCTAGTACCTTTTCAAATGACTTTGTGCCATGACATCTTACAAATTTACAACATAATAACTGATGTTTGTTCACATTAAACATCAGAGTAACTTTTGACAATCGGAGGCTCTTCCTTATTTGGTTGGCACAGGTTCATAAACATCTGAGGTTAATGACTGTGATCATTGCTTTTTGAACACAAAGCAGTCCGGCCTGTTTGACTGCCGAATTGTCAGGTTAAAACTTCTGACTGGGATTCATTCGTCTTCAGCACTGTAGGAGCTGTATAGATAATTTCCGATTTCATCAAAAAAAAAAAAAAATACAGAAACAATAACTCACAACATGTAACTATTGGCTAAATATTTAAGGGCTCATGCTAAATTTGGCCAAGTGAGCCTTGTCATAACCTCGGCGGAAAGCCAAATATCTAGCTGCAGTACTATCTGCAACAGCATATTGCATTAAAATTGGCATGATGACCAAGTTTTAAAACAGAAAGAAAGAATATCCTGGATGAGGACCTTGCAGTTTCAAAGATCAAACTTCATACTGATTGTTAGATTTTAATGCCAACAGTTTGAGAGCAAGCTATTTGTATAATAGTTTGTTTTTTTATGTTTGTTAAACGACCTCCCAATAATAATCGCACCATCATACCAGCAGAATTTACAGCACAGCTGCAGCTCATGCAGAGCTAGCTCGGAGCTAACTTTTGGGTTAAACGTCACGCTGCCCAGGCATGGTGCACCCAAAGAGTTAATGAATGAAAGCATTTCACGCATACCTGATCATCTTCGTAGAGAAGTTGGACAGGGATTTCTTTACGTATTATTTTCCCAAATATTGTGTCTCCACCCGGCTGGGCTACCTGCGCTTTTTTCGTTTCATCAGCCATGTTGGCGCAGATGAGCAGCAGCCTGTCAGCGCCGCTTTTGGTACTGTAAGAAAATGCAGCGAACGCTCATTGGCTGATCTAGCGCGTCATTCGTGTCTTCGCTGATTGGTCGCTCGTCATCGGAACTTCCTCCAATTCCGGAAAAGAGCTGAAGAATTCAACATGGGTACACGTTTGAAGGTGAGGTTATGATATTGTTTTTATTAGAGAAAAATGGCATAATAACATCGTGTTTACTATTCGTGCCCTGTGTTGTTTTTATTAGTATAAATACGGCGCAGTAGCTGAAGCTGAATGTCTTTTATAAATGCAGGTCCTTAGCGTGTTTAAAAAGCTGCACAGAACCAGGCTGGCTGTGTTCAACCATGATGACAGATCACTGACAGGTGAGTTATATACATGTTTTTATTCCAATTTCGGGTTATAGTCTTGTTTGACGATGTTTACCAACCAGCCCCTATCAATCATAAAGTATCTTCAGGCTCTGCACCATCAATCCATCTATTTCCTCCTACACAGCTGCAAGATTAAAGATCAATGAGGAGTTCCGGAAAAACAAAAATGAACCTTCAGAAGAAAACATCCAGAAGGTAAAGTGAATGGTCATCAGAAAGTGATGTGATTTGTTTATATTGTATCATAGGCTATAAATAATACTTATCATAATTAGTATTATAATACATACAATGTACAGACTGTTACATATATATATATGTGTGTGTATGGCCCTTTAGTAGTAATAATAATAATGTAAAAAGTCTTGTATGCTTAGCCCATGGACATAAGAATTGCAAGAATTGGATTCAAGGATTACAATAATATGACTACAATTTTTGGAAGTCAAGGTGCCCATACAAAGTACTTGATTCCTTCATCACATTGTGTTTCAAATCCAATTAAGTATTTCCTAATTGTTTCTTCTTGAGTAACAAACCTACTCAATAATGGCTATAGTGCACTCACAGAGAAATTTACAAATTTAAAGCTCTATTGCCAGATGCTGCTTCCCTCCCCTCTGCCCCCACGAACACTGGACGTTGAAACCCCCTCCCGTTTGCCACCAAGAACTCTGGACTAATAACTCTGAAGCTAACTTTTCAAAAGTGCACTCAGTTTACTGCACATTGCACATATTGCACAAGTTTACTTTTTCTTTCAATTTTGTTTTAATTTACTTACCATTTTGTACCTTTTGCACAATTTAGAATTTATTACTGTAAATATTATTTATCTTATTTTTACCTCATTTTATTTTATCTATTTTACCTTATCTTATTTTACCTTATTTTGGTTGTATTGCACCGCGGGACGGAGACAAACGAAATTTCGATTCCACTGTATGTCTGGCATATATTGAAATTGACAATAAATTTGACTTTGACTTTGATTCTAATTATTATAAAATGAAATGTTTTTTAAAAAGTGGCGTCAACGTATGGAAGTTTTTTTTTACATGCTAGTGCCTGTTACAGTCCGTCTTATATACTCTTTGTTTCACAGATGATTAAAATGGGCTCGGATGTGGAAATTGTTCTTCGAGAATCCGTGTTACAAATGGAACACCTTGGGGAAAATACACTCTGTATGTTGTTATTTTTTATTCTAATTTTATGTGGAAAAATACAAGAAAGTAACAAATGTGTTCAAAGGAAATCTTCACCTCTGTCTGTTTTTTCACTTTAAATGAATAATTATTCCTATGATATGTACTCACTTCTCTCTTTCTCATACAGTGCTACGACCCAGAGAGAGCCTACTACTAGAAAATGTACCCTACTGTGACCAGCCCAGGAAAAAGTCATGACGGATCAACCAACAACTTTGACATCAAGAAGGACTTACAATCAACTATAAACATCTATTTGCATTTAAAAATACTTCTCCTCAATAGCATTTTACGATTTTCATGATCTGCAGAAAGAAGGCCTTATTTAAGATCATCACTGCATGGATTTCAGCTGTTCTGTCGTTAGAATTCTAAATTCTAAATGGAATATTTGTGTACAGTATTTATCAAAAGAAAAAGTTTTTTTTCTCATATTTGAGTGGTAGATGTTTTAACTATATGGAAGATACTTTGACGCCACATAAAATGTTAAAAGTGTGTCCAAGTGTGTCATTTTTTGATGATTGATTAAACCACAAAAAAAAGAGATGTGATGGTAGTTGGACCTTTAAAGACCACCACAAATTTTCAATAAAAGTCTCAGAAAATGCATAGTTGCAATAGCCATCACTGTCAGCTTTAATCACTAATGCCTAGTTCAGAATTGAAAATTGCGTCCTTGAGCGTTAATTGTCGGTAACTAAGTTGAGAAATTTTAGGGAGTGCAAAAAGTATACTCCTATAATAAAAAAATGCCTGTATTTTTATGTATGTTTATAATACATCAAATAGTTGAATAAAAACCAGAGATTGTCAGGAATCTATGTCAAATTTGTGAGCATAAAGTTTGAATTATATCATTTAACATTTATTTATTTGTATTTAATCCAATTAACTATTGTCATGACTTTTATAAAACTTAAACTAAACTTTGTAATTCCCATTGAGGTGAAAGCGTTGATTCTTGCATTTACAACTTACAGCCAACAAAGGAAATACATTTCCCACAATGCCAACGAAGACACATTTTATTACATCATCATATTGCGACCGCTGTTACTCTGGCAACGCTTCAAACGGCAAGTTTTAGCCATTAAGCTAACGGAGCTATTTGCACTTCTTTCTGGAAAACGAATGTAAATGTCGAAAATAAGGTGAGGGTCAATTTATTTTTGAAAACATTACACACTTTTACTATTTCAAAGTCGATAAAGGTTGTCTTTCTTGTGTTTTGTCCTGTATTTGTCAGCTCAGACACGCTGTGGGAGTTGGCTGCGGCGGAGGCTGGAGGTCGGGATGAGGATGGAGGAGAGCCGGTCAGCGAGAGGACTTTGTTTCTTATGGGGAGCAAGGCTGGGGTGTGTTTCCTGTCGTGCCAGACTATAGCCTTGAGTTAAAAGTTACATACATAATTCATTGCTTAGTTATTAAGCTTACCTTTGATTTCTTTTTTTTAGGGTAAAACGTCAATTCTCCTCAGATGTCTCGACAGGTCAGTTTGGTTTACGTATACAAATATTTTACCTCTACAATTAACAATTCAACCTATGATGATAAACCTAAACACCTGCTAGTGACTCTCTTCTAATTCAGAATTCAGGCTACTGTAACCGAGACAGTACTTCTAAAGCAAAAGTAAACATGCCCATTATTATTATTTAGCTTTCAGAAGCTTTCAGAAGCGTGTCATAGTTTTGGACAGAGAACAGAGATAATAATAATAATAATAATAATAATAATAATAAATGTTATTTATAAGCGCCTTTCAGGACACACAAGGACACTGTACAACAATCAACATTTTTAAAAACAGCATACAATAAAGAAATGGAATTGTGGACAGTGTAATTACAGTTAAAATGTTAGAGTGAGTAGGCGATCTTGAACAGATGGGTTTTGAGTCTGGATTTGAAGATGGGGAGAGAGTCAATATTGCGAATGTCCGGTGGCAGAGAGTTCCAGAGCTGGGGAGCAGAGCAGCTGAAACCTCTGCCCCCCATGGTGCTGAGGCGGGCAAAGGGCACGGTGAGGTGGATGGAGGAGGAGGATCTGAGGGAGCGGGCTGAAGTGGCGATGTGAAGGAGGTCAGACAGATATCGGGGGGGCAAGGTTGTGGATGGCCTTCAAGGTGTACAGGAGGAGTTTGAAGATGATTGACATCATTGAGATGATGACGATACACAAAATGACACAAGAGAAAGCCACAGTTGCTGAAAATGACAGCAGTTTAAGGTTGAAAGCAAAGAAAGCTTGTCAAGAGATAATGTTGTGACTGAACAATTGTACTTTTGATTTATCCTCCAGGGACGAACCGTCCAAGCCGACTCTGGCACTAGAGTACACTTTTGGTAGACGGGCCAGAGGACACAACACAGTAAGGAAACTCCTGGACGCATCTTTTGCAGAATTGCATTAAGACCAATAATCCCATGAAATGTGACCACATGACTAATTATAATGCTCCTTTGTAGTAAAATAAAGAGAGGTATACATTTTTTTATAACATGTTTTATACAACAGCTTAATCTGTGTAATTTGTGAGGAAAAGGCTGGTTTTCTCTCTTCCAGCCTAAAGATATAGCCCATCTGTGGGAGCTGGGAGGAGGGATCTCTTTGTCAGACCTAGTCCAGATCCCCATCACTACTGTCAGCATCAGGTGGGACACTTACTCACATTCCAGAGGTCTTGTTTTGTCTGTCACTGTTCATTTCACGGCTCTAACTTATTTTTGAGCGAGTCCTTCTTTTATGTTGACATTGTTTTGTGTTTATATTTATGTTTGAAATGAATTTGATATGATCAGCTGAAACCATACCAGTAATGGAAGGGTGTTTTCAATGTTTGAGTCTTATTTCTGTAGCAACTGCTTCTTCTATGTGTCCTGCCAGTGGAAATAGTCTGTCCCATCTTCTCCTAGGTCTCTCTCTGTTATCCTCATTCTTGACTTGTCTAAACCCAATGCACTGTGGGGAACAATGGAGAGGCTCCTGCAGGCAGCACAAGCTCAGTTGGAGAAAGTCACGTCTCAGGCACAACAAGGGCAGAAGAGCAAACCTGGTGCCAAACACCAGACATCTGTTCACTCAGCGGCACGTGTCTTACCGAAAGACTTCCCTGTAAGACCTCAGCTCATTACATGCATCTATGAAGAATGAATTGTCTTAGGCTATTACCATTATAAAGCAATTGTAAATATATTATTAGAACCATTATGTTAGGTGTATATTTTTTGATTAAATATTTGTTTTATAGAATAAAGAGCATTCAAGTCTTTGTCTAGTACAGATGAAAGATGGCACGTATATCGTAAGCTAACTGTGACTCTGTTAACAGGACAGAGAGCTGATCAGTCCCTTTCCTTCTCCTCTGCTCATCATTGGCAGCAAATATGACCTCTTTCAGGTAAAACACCTGCACAAACCTGTATGTAACATATTAGCAAATGAACTTTTTAGGCGGTGGATGTAGTTTGTTAAATTATATTCACAATATAATTGGTTATCTTGCCAATTATCTTAAATACTATTTTCAATTATTACTTGTGTTGTACATTTTGAGGAAGATTGTTTTGTCTCCATGTGTGTTGTAGGAATTCGACTCTGACAAGAGGAAAGTGGTCAGTAAAACACTGCGTTTTATAGCCCACTATTATGCAGCTTCTCTTATTGTAAGTGTGCAATTACCAGATATTCTTTTGAATGCATTCATTCTAACGACTGCTGATGTTCAGTTTTTATTTACATAATTTTTATTCTTTTCCTGTACCTTTTTTTTTTATCAGTTCACAAGCATCAAGTCGGAGAGCCTAATGTTAAAGACTAAGGGCTTCTTTTCTCACCTGGCTTTTGGTCTAGACAGAGGGTAAGGAGGATAACACTTAGGATAACACAAATAATTGAAGACATGGACTGGAGTAGATTTTCTTACATTTTTACATTATTAGTGATCACTTATACTTGTTTTCTTAATGTCGTCTTCAGGAAAACTTTGTCCAGTGACCCCGCTAAGCCTCTCATCATTCCAGCCGGCTCAGATTCCTTCAGCCAAATAGGTAAGCACAGCACCACTCTGTGGCCAAAAACCATAATGCATTTAACCGGAATTAAAGTGCTTTTACTAGGTTGAGTTGAAAGATGCACATACTGTATGATTTAGAGTTACAGAGGCATGGAAATGTTGTGATATTGTGTGAAAGTAACGCTTCTATTGTGTTAGGATCGCCTCCCACTACTGATGTGGACATTACATCTCTTCATGCTAAAAACCCAAAGGACCTCTGGAAGAAAGTCTATGAGCGTGTTTTCCCACAAGAGGTAGTTGAATCATTGATGGCACCTTTCTCTTTGTTAGTAACATATTGTGTATCTGATGTGTAAGAAAATTAAAACCCTGAAATTGGACATTCACAACCTTACAAAATGACTTTGTATTTACATAATTTGCTAAATTTCTTCTTAACAATGCACATGTTTTCCCTTATTGGGAGCTATTTTAAATACATTTCTGTCCATTAACTGACTTTGTATTTGCAGAATACCAGTGAGCAGAGGGAGCTGAAGGATCCAGCCAAAGACCCACGTTACAGTGAGCCTCAGATTGATGCCATGAGAGCCCAGAAAGACCAGGTAACACTTCTAAACAAATCACTTGTGTTGTATTACTCAATTAATTTCATGCCAAATCAAATCAAATCCTTCCTGGCATCAGTCAGAGGAAGTGATGCGTTCTTTGCACATGTACTTGCCTGAATCCGTCTGTCTGCAGCTGATCTTGTACACTACTGCTCCTCTCAATAATTTCTCATGTGTGCACATGTATGCTCAAGGACCTTTAGTAGTTTTGATGATTGTTCAGTTGACACAAGACTTGGTTGATTATAGTCTATGGTAATAATCCCCTTAAAATCTGCACAATATAATATGAAAAAATCCCTGTTTCGGTTATTCTTCCATCTTCATTATAAGGGAGCTGGTGAGGTACAATTGAGTTGTATTCACCTCCCCTTTGTTTTGAAAGTGTGAGGAAGGTAGGGAGGGTCCCCTTCCTGTTGGAATTATTATTAAGTACATTATTATTTTATTTTATATACAGTATATGTTATGAATATCTTATGTTGGTTTAATGATGACACTTGCAAACATGAATTGAATTAGTTGTTTGCCCTTCTGCTGCCCAATAAAATTTACAGTTTGTTAATGATTTTATGTGACATGAGTCTTCTGAACTCTCCTTCACACCTGTCTTTAACAAGGGTAATGACCCAGAGTAACCCTTTCCCTTTCATAAACCTGTGTTTACTTGTACGACTGTTTACAGGCTGTAATATAATATACTGTAATATAGTCTGTGCTCATAACCTCAGAGATTAGACACACCTCTCAGACATACCCAGGTGCCACTCTGGCACTTGAACTGCAGTAACCTGCTCGAGTCACGAGTCTGTTATCACTGACTCAGTCTCACCTGATGCTGGTCATTGGACATCACAACGTTTTATTGTTGGAGTTAACCAATAAGAAGAGAAAGAGGGCAAAGGGTTTATTCCAACAGAGTATAGAGAATCATTTTGTGTGGGCTTTTTCACCTGTTAGGTAAGATAACATAGGGATATCATTCATGCAAACTGTACCACTTTCTCATATCTCCAACCCACATGCCAGTTTGTGCATCTGCCATTTTATTCAATACAGTGTAAGATATCAAACTCTAAAACCTATTTCCTTAATTGTGACTTTTTTGTCTGATAAAAAATAGTATAGCAAGAGGTGACATTCCTACTAGTGTACGATTTTGAGCTGCAGAGAAACAGCTTTGAACAGCCTCAACCTGAGTGAACCCTTGTGTCATGTGTTGTATATTCTGTGGGGTCTTTTTGCCTTTTTGAACCTTTTCCATGTGATTTCTCACATTGAGATCAGAGATCGTTTTTACAAGAGAGACCTGTCCCATATTAGCAATAGTGTGACACCATCGGGATGCATCATGTTATTTTAGCTTTACATTGTGATGTTCTAATCCTCTTTTTTCAGTTTTAATATATATTATTTCTGTTCTTGTGTAGCTGCCAAAAAAAAAACCCAGAAAAAAGTGTGTCCTATGGGGCTCAACAAAGGCTTATCTTACCTTTAACACAATTTGACCTTGATACGTTATATAAAGGGCGAAAAAGGGATATAAAATGCAGATATTTGAGTTACCCTTGCAAAGTAAGAATATATAATATAATCAATACTGCATTTAATCCAGAAACTACTCCATTCCTGTATAAATTGTTCTCCATTACATTAGACTGCAAGAAAGAATCTTCAAAATCCTTCACTGACTGGAGAAAAAATGATTGACATGATTTGATGGACTGCAGAGTTAATGTTAATGTGTTGCATGTTGCTGCTGTACATAATGCTGTCTGCATCGATGTTTGTCTGTCTGTTGAGAATACAACCTTGTTTAGATTACACCATTGTACTGTACAGAATGTCTAAGATGTCCCTTGTACTCAGTCACTGTAAATCATCAGATGTGTTTCTGTTTTTCAGGAGCTGGATCAGTACAAGAAGAACGCAGCTAAGTCATGGAAAGGGCTGGAACTGGAGACATGAGACACAATCATGTTCACACACAAACATCACTCGTAGTAATGCAACATTCTTGAATTCTTTATTTATTTTAGTTACTTTTTGCAATTCAAACCACTTGTACATCTTAAAGTATTATAAAGAACTGTATGCTCATGTAAAAATGTGTTTATTTAAAAAATAAACAATTGACATTACTTACTAAAATAGGAATCTCTTGTTTATTACAAATAACAATTTAAATATTTAAACAAAAAGGTAATTCTTTTCAAACACAGGTGACTGTTCAGTGCACAACAGTTATCACATCTTTTATTTTTAAATCAAACTTGCGATTTCCATTTTACATCTTCCACTCTGTGTAGACTTTTATATACAAGTAATTACTTTGACAGTGACACTAGTGCAAATATTAAATCCAAGCAGAAACTTGAATACTTAAGATATTCAGGACCTCAAGATCAATTTGTGCTGCCTGTAACTGTTATTGTCAAATCAGCAGTAAGTTCATTTACACGTTTTTTTTTTTACTATAGCTACTAACCTGATGGATTAATGTGCATAACTGAATCCCAGTCAATGGTTTAACACTGCTGTATGCACAACGCCCACCCGGTGGGGTGATTTTTTTAAGGAACTCTCCAACAGCAGCCCTTTGTTCTTGCAGCACTTATTTAAATTATTAAAATAATTCTATGACACTTTCAGGTAAGTGCTGAGACAAAATAATGTTTGAATGTTGAAGATCCTGTCCAGCACAGTCACAGAGATTTAGTATACCTCGTCTGCTCTGAATAACATCATACTGTAAAACTGTACTTTAAATCTTGTTAAGATGTGCAGAACAAAACCCTGGTTTAGTCTCCAGCTTTAAAATGATACCATCTCCCACATGTTTTTCTCAGATTTTTAGTGACGCACGAGCATGTCTCTGATCTTGAAGCTGACCATGCCGAGCAGCAGCAGTGCAGGGAGGAAGGAGTAGAGGAGAACAAAGTCTTGTGTGTATCGGGACAGAGCACCTGGATAGCCTTCATCAATGATCTGATCACCTTTAGTGATGAGACAAACTCCTGGTAAAGGGTTGAGACTATCTGCAAAAACACACCAGATAGAAAGAGTGAACAGTTGTCTGGTTTTACAGACACAGCTTAAGTTTATATAACAGCCTGTACAGTGTGTCCATCCTGCCAAGTGTCCTTGAACACTGAACTCATACCTGAAGTGATCATTAATGAGAGCATCAGCAGAATGATAAATGAATACAAGTCAGGTTGGTAATAAAAGCATATATTGAATCTTTGTCTGTAATTCTGTTCTGTTTTGTCTTCACTGTTTTTGTATTGTTGTTTCTGGGTATTTGTCTTTGTACCTTTCTTTTACTGTATTTAATATTTATTTAATGTCCTGTCGTTCAGCACTTTTTAAAACTTAAAGTACTTTAATTGTCACATCAAAACACTTCGTAGTAATTAAAGTTCTACCACAAATAGCTCTCATGTTAAAAATGTAACAGGGCACACATACAGTTTGTGGGCTGTAAATTCAACTTTTAGACGTGTACATTATTGTAATTATGGGTCCCTTTTCATTCTCAGGTTATGTTAACACACTGAGGATAGTCCAATGGTAAGAACGTCTTACTGCATGTGAAGTTGAGTCCATGGAACTCAGTGACTATAAGGAGCTCACAGCTGTACTTCTGGAAGGTCAGGTAGCTGAGCCACTGAAAGACAACAGGCATCTGCAGGGTGCTCCTGTTCACAGGGAGAGGAGATACAGGTGTGTAATCAGAATCACAGGTCTGGAAAGTTAGCAGTGACTAAAATAATAGCTTTTTTTATTTTTATCAATGAAAGTGATTGCCTCACCTTAGGAAGCCAGATCCAACCAAAATCCCTGCAATATTGAGAAGAGCCACTCCAGTGTTGACCATGTTAGGGTCATGGACCACTCCCATTAGCACCACAGTCAGCATTTCACCTGACATAAATAACAAAAACATACACATTTATAAAACTAAAAGCCACAAAATGTGAGAACATGACATCAAAAGTATCTGTAGAAAGTAGAAGACATTTTTAAAACACTAAATAATACAAAAGAATAGGCCAGCCCCAATTTTGATCTTGATCTGTTGAGTGTGGATACCATTTTGCTTTGGAAAAATAAATATATTTTTTCCCTTAATCTCATCCACTCACCTACAATATGTGGCACCAGGACTACGGCAGTGAAACACAGGAAACGCAAAGTGTCAGGGTGCATCCCTACCGTCCTGAGAGGAACGGATGCAGAACAAAAATTAAAAAGACAAAAAAAAAAAGTATGGAATATGTAATCCATTGGTAGTTGCTTTTCCATTGCCTCAAAATGAAAACATACACTTACTACCCACCAGTAAAGGAAGGAGGAGAAAATGACAACACTGAGGATGCTGAAGGGCAGGATGTGGAAGATGTAAGCCAAGAACATTTGCCATTTAGTGTACAGGCCATCCTGACTCTCCTGATCACCGATGGCTCGCAACGCTGGGACTGAGCGAGAGAAGGAGAGAGCGGATAATGTGGTGAGTGGGAAGGACAAATGTAATACAGAAAGCCCATGAGGGTCTTTAATAAATTCAGCAAATGAATATGTTCGAAATTTAGGGAGAAACACCCCATTTTTTTTGTTTTTAAACACTTCATCTTTAAAACAGGAATAACAATGGGAAATCTTGACTTTGACTACAGATGCATCGATAAAATTAACACTTATTTTTGCTGAATCCTATCACTTAAACCACTCCAATGAAAACCAAAGCTATCCACGAGTAAAGCTCAAAACTGGCCTTTTGACATCACTTGAAGTTTCAGAGTTTTAGAGCCACTTGACTCTAATCCAGACTCCTCAGTAAACCTGTCTCTTGGAGCAAACTGCTGCTTGCCGTTGTATCCTATCAGTCTTTATCCTTGAGATTCAAGGTCAGTGTGATATCCCCAATCACTACCTCTGGCTGTTTGGATGCTTATAGGTGGCTTTTAATTACCTTTTAACTCTAGTGTGACTCCTGCTCAGCCCAGTGTTCTATCACATCTCTTATCACCAGTATCTGTGACAGCCTGAGCCCTGAGGCTAAAAGTTTAGATTGAACTGATAGCTGAGGAAGACACTGAAGTGATAATCATCCCATACTGCCAAGTTCCTTCATGTAATTTTCCACAACATCTTATGACACATTACTCATGTAGCACATAAATGCTGTGATAGTTTTACTTGTTGTCATTTTTAAAGAATTTAACCTCAATTTCAACAAGTTACAATCAATACAAAATATATCCCAGAAAACAACTGTAACATCTTAATGTGAATGATAGAAATCCCATAAAAAACAACCTTTAAAATAACCTAGGAGCAGCAGTATAAAATATTATACATTATGCCTACATTAATAGATGATAACACCCTGATCCTCGTAGTTCATAAAGCAATTATATTATTTCTATGTAAGACACTTAAATAGAGTTTTATTTGCAGTGGTCCTCGTAGGGTCAGAGAGCATTTGTTTAACTTTCTCTGTTTTTGTATTTGTCTAACTTAGTGTATATCTTAGGTTATCATACGTTACAGCAGCTGCTATAAATACTGACCATAAACCCGTTTAACACATAGAGACACAAATACATGAACACACTGACAGTACAGATAGTGAAGGTACTGTAGGTCTGCAGGTAAAAGGTCACTTGAGTTCACTGTTAAGTAAAAGTCACAACCACTTGTAGCTCTCTAACAACTGTGCTTATTCAAAGCAAATGTAAAAAATATATATATATCTATGTCATCTTTATGTAATTACTATTGAACACAAAGCTGTTCTAGTCAAATATTTTGTGAATATTGACATTTGTCAGCATTTCTGTAATTATAACCTAATACTTCTACTTTGGTTTAAGTCACAACATCCTTACAACAACACATCATCTTTAAATCTGACCTTAGAGAGGAGCTGAGTATTAAAAGTCTATTCAGACACTCTCGTCACGAGAAAACCAGGGCTAGACTTTACACATTTTTGCTAACGGGAACAAAAATACTGCAGACAGCAGACCCCTTTCACCTACTGAACAAGAGATAAGCCAGCTTACACAGCGGAGATAACGCCATTTCAAACATGCTGTTTAACAAAGATAATAAATCACTTTAACTCAGATGATAGACCACACGCACTTCAGAAATTCCCTGAAGTCATTGTGTCCACATCAT
This sequence comes from Labrus bergylta, assembly GCF_963930695.1. NCBI lineage: Eukaryota > Metazoa > Chordata > Actinopteri > Labriformes > Labridae > Labrus > Labrus bergylta. Next base: position 18,062,658 of record NC_089204.1, on the reverse strand, counting down.
CTAGATATTTATTGGGTGAGGTTATCAGATCCATGCAGTTGTGTAGAATACTTTGGTTTTCAGGTTATTCTGTCATACAACCGCTTAATGGGGATACTTATTTTATCAGTTAATGCTTTCATGCATTATTATGAATGTGTCACGTTTAAGTCAAATTGTTGGAAATATCAAAAACCTGGTTTAAATGCAGGATTTCCTTCTGTGTGCAGATCTATGCATGGTGATGGTAAAACTCACACAGAGCTACAGCGTTCAGCATGCCAGTGTAGGGCGAAGCTCCAACGCTCTGATAGATGATGCCAATGCGGTCCTGCACAGCACCCTTGCTGACGTCTTCATCTAAACGTGTCACGAAGAAGGCCACAAAGAGGCCGTAGATTAAGTTCTGGGACAGACGCATCAGAACACCCATCCTGTCTCTGGACAGGTTTCTTGCTGTTCGCCTACACACAAAGCACAAATGGAAATACATGTAAGCAAACACATAGGCGTACGGAACCTAAAGTACGTAGCCCATTAATAAATCAACACAAGAAAGATTGTCAAGAAAAGATGAGTGATTTTTCTTAAATACAAGTAGGATCATTTTGTAGATTGTAGGAGACCACAACGTTTATGAGAATACATGTATGATATTAGGAGTCAGTTATCGTAAAAGATCATTTCTACACAATGGGACTTCAGTCTGGCCCCCACTGACCTTAGCAGAACTTCCAGTTTGGCTGCACCACTGGGTGACTCTTTGCTCTTAAAGGGGATGGCTGGCTTGTCCACCACTTGCAGGCTTTGCTCCATTTTTTTCAGCATGCCCTGGTAGATGTCAGATTTCTGATACGATGAAGTGATCTCATGCATGCGATTGAAGGTGGCTGCCTCCCTTTCACTGTTGCGTGTGTCCACTGAGGTGAAGTCAACTGTTCAAACATCACGGCAGTTTGATTATACCTCAATTATCACATGCATATACTTCTCGATACACTCTTTTATTAAGCACAAAATGACAGCTGCAGTAGCCTACCATAGATGTCAAAGGGGTTGCAGTACTCTGGACACTCATATCCACAATGGCTGAAGAAATCAACCATCTCTTCTGGCTGCCCACAGAACACCAGCTCTCCACGACTCATTATGGCTATCCTGCTAAACACCTGAGACACACACACATGCACACCAGCTAATAGTTCAACGAAAACACATTATCCTCGGCAGTTCATTCAAAATGTTGATCTAGCGTTTCAAGTCTGATTGCAGCACTCACATGCCCTCTACAACTCTATATACACACTGAGTTATCTCTGATTTTCTCTCCTGCCCATAATTACATAGAAAAAGCAATCTGAATTCCAAAATGTAAGTGCCAATCTTCCTGTGCTTTCAGTAAAAATGCCTATATTTCCTCAAACTTTTCTCTGCAGCTCTGCAGGGAAACATTGCCCATGCAAACAAAGAGCAGATGATCTTGATTTGACCTACTAATTCTGCTGAAACCTCATATAAGCGCTATGTCAGAAAATGTATCCCTTTAATAACAATTGCATCTTAAAGGGATATCCTCTTGATCAGTATGCATGGGAGACACAATACACATGTGCATGTGGGAATTGTTTTGAGATAATCATTAAACTTTTCTTCAAATAAAGTTTTTTTTCACCCTTTTTTATTTTTCTTATAGTTTAGGTAAACCTACCCTGAAGAGTTCAGAGCGTGGTTGGTGGATGGTTACTATGACGATACGATTCCTCCTGGCCAGCTCTGCCAGCAGGACCACGATCTGATTGGCGGTCATGCTGTCCAGGCCGGTGGTCGGCTCGTCCAATAGGATCACCCCTGCAATGACATCATTACCGTCATGGAGGATTGTCACATGTCAAAACATTTGGAACAAAAGAAAGGTAGGACGAGAACTTTTTTCTCCTTTTGAGTTAAAAACTTTTAGACATACTTTCCAGAAAGTGGCACATGCAGGACTCTCAGCGGGGCCAACTTAACTTGTGAAGATAAGTGAGTTCTTTTTTTTTTAACTTAATTACTCTAATTAGGACAATTAAAAGATTGCCTCTTTGCATTATGAAAGCAGAGTGGAATTAGCAGATGGTTTAATTGTGAGATTAATTCATTTCCTGGTTGATTGGAGAGGCAGTGAATAGGAACTCCTCATTACTCTGTGTGAGACTGTGTGTGTGTGTGTGTGTGTGTGTGTGTGTGTGTGTGTGTGTGTGTGTGTGTGTGTGTGTGTGTGTGTGTGTGTGTGTCCATGGCCCCTTCTAATCCTGAATGAGGACTGAGACCCTTCATCCTCCCTGGGGGACATTAGACCCGATAAACCACACCTGGGACGAGCACAGGCCCACTCTCTCGCTCGCTCTCTCTCTCTCTCACACACACACACACACACACACACACACACACACACACACACACACACACACACACACACACACACACACACACACACACACACACACACACAGATGCAGGTCTCTATTCATTCCCTCTCTGGTGTGATAACCCAGACTTCCATTACTCTCCTCCATCCCTCCCTCCCACTGTCCTTCTCTCTCTCCTCTCTCACTTAGATCCTTTTGTTTTCAAGTGTGGACTTCGAAAACTCTTTGGGGAGAACTTTGACGAACTATCTCCTGTTCTTGGGATGGCACAGTCCTTTATTTATGTTTGATATGCAATCATTTATTAAACAAGGGGACATCTTTCTGATATCCCAACCTCCTTTATATGATCTGTATCCCATATATCCGAAAACTCAAATGAACCACCTCTAATGCTTCACTTTTTCTGCTCCATAATTTATTATCTCAGTTAAGATTTTAGCTGATAATGGCTTTTCATCCGGATTAACCTCATCAGCATGATTTAGGTTTGCAGCCTCCAGAAGTCTGATCTTTTTGATACACAGATAAATGTTTCTCTGCTGCAGAGGAACTTACTCGGGTCCTGAAGTAGCTGGCTGGCGATGGAAACTCTCCTCCTCTCACCCCCAGAGATCCCTGGGAAAACTCGTCCTCCGATGACACTGTGGGCCACATGGCTCAGACTCAGCTCAGCCATCACCGCTGACACCTGCACAGGAGCCAGAAGTCAAGGGTCAGGTGGCAAGAGAATTACTACAGTTCGCAAGTCAACTGACAATGGCTTCCTCCAGACTAGGCACTTTCTTAGTTTGATTAGTTGAACATGATAAGTAGCAGGAATGTTTTCAGACTTTTCAGACATTTCTGCTTCTTTAAATGTTTCTTAGTTTACATTTGCATTGGATCAAAAGACGATAAGACACCATCCCAATAGAAGAAAAAGCATTTCTTACATTTGATCAGTTTTTGGTTTATAAATTATGAAGATAGACAAATGATGTGTCAAGTGTCCTGAAAGCTGCTTGGGAGTTTTAAAATTTTGACCCTTTTTTGAAAAACACAAAAAATTTATAATTTGTGAACAACTCAATGAGTTGTTAGATATTAACTTGTGCAATATAATTATCTTGTTCTCACAAGTTATTATGTTGTTATCTAACTTGTGTGCGCAAGATTTCTTTTAACATTAGGGGCTCTGTACTAATGTGCTGACATCCCTTGTGATTCTTCATTTGTCCCCTCTTTAGTCTTTTCTTTAGCTGGGAGAAAATGTCAAGTTCCAGCCTGAGAAAACGAACAGAGAGAGCGGACTGGGCAGAAGAGGCTCTATCAAAAGTCACCTTCTTCTTGATGGCTTTGGCTGAGTGTTTCCGCAGGGCCAGCTGAGCTGTGTAGGTCAGAGTCTCCTCCACTGTCAGATAACTCAACAAGTTATCACTCTGGAAGAGACAAAGATGGGAGAAGGAAAAAATACTAAAGAAGAAACAAGCCAAGAAAAGGGCAAATATCGTGTGGATCTTTTATTATGTAGTGTACGTGTACTTATCGTACTTATTGTTAAAGCATTGAAGATAATCGACTTTGTAAGGCCTTTTCAGTACAATCTGCTCCTCAAGAATTAAATATGATCACATCCTAATATTTCTGGATTATCATTGATCAAGTTACTGTTCATACGTAACGGTGTGAAGGACAGGAGATGTGAGCTACACACTCTTAAGCAGAAAGATTTATCTACATTACTTTAGCTTGAAATCCTTGCACATTAGACATGCATCAATATCAGACACCAATACCACAATACGCTGCATATGTATGTGCAAACTAACTGTAACATACTTTTGCCTCACAAAATTTCAGTCACACACATGTGCACACAAACACAAATTCATTGCTTGAACCTGCTGAACCTGCTGCCTGCTTCAATTAACACGTTGGGCCTCCCAATCCCACTTCTCCTCAGTCTCTCATCTGAATGACTTTAATATCAGGAGCTCATATCACCTCCTCATCTCCAGCTTAGCAGGGGAAGTTAATGACGAGGCTTAGAGAGCAGAGGGGGTTGCTATCAGCTAGAATAGAGAGATGATTTGAAAAGGAAGCAAGGCCGGTTTTAAGCCAGTGTTTTTAATTCAGGCTTTGGATACACTTGAGCACCTCTCATTGAGAGATTAAGTATATGAGGAGGCCAGCAAGGGTCTTTAGTTAATTTCATCCAGAGGCCAGGGCACCCTTTTCAAGAGTTTCTTAAAAGTGGTGTGTTCATTGACTTTGCGGTTTGGTATTACTGGTGGGTGTACCACAGGCAACTTCAATACATACAAACACATGCATCTAATACTGTGGGACAAAGGTAAACTTGATGTCAGTGTGTGATGAGAACTAGGGCAAAGGGAAAGGTGCATGTGTGTGCATGAGGTATATCATGCAACACAATGGGGCCCAGTTTTAAACAGATTGCATTTCATTGCTGATGTCATGTTAAAACAAATGTCTTTGTTACCTGCAGCACATAGGAGAAGCAGTCCTGATACTCTTCTCTCTTCATCTTCCTGCCGTTAATGAAGACCTCACCCAACAATGTGCCAACATTTCCAATCCTCCCTGAGACGGCATCCAACAACGTGGTCTTACCTGAGCCTTTTCAATGCAAAGTAACACAGCAAAACATATGTAAATACATTAAAATAAAGAAAAATACAATGATTTATCTGTTCATAAACTTTAGAAGAATTTAGAGTCACAATCCTCAAAGTGACACAAAACTTAACCAGCTGAACAAATAACTTTTTTTTTTCATATTGTATACTCTCAAAAAATCAGACTCGTTTTAACATAACTGAAACTTAAATTGATTTTAAACACTTTGCTGTTTAAAACCTGCCAACCTGAATTTCCCAGTATGCCCATGATCTGCCCACTGTCTACATGGAAGGAGACATTATTCAGGATCTGACGAGTCCAGTGCTTCCTGTAGGAGGGTAAGTCCCACCATGGACCCACCCGCTCACTGAAACACAAACAAACACACATGCACCCTTACATATTTTGATATATATATATTTTCATATTACCAGAGTAGATTCCCTCCTCTCTGTAAGAGTGATCGTTTTTTGATATAAGTGAAAATATTTTATTTAAAAATAAAAGTTTGATTTGACCTAATAAAGACAATAGTTGCACGTTCCTGGGTGTTCTATGTTTGTTTTCCTTCTGTTTCATTGCAAATAGTAGTTCAACCACATAGAATTACATATAATTTGACCTAAAACTATATATATTTACACAGAATAACAGAACGTATATGTTGTTTTAATATCCTTTATTTAATTCTCAGAGTTTGTTTTTTACTTCTCTTTCAGTCATTCTCTTGTGCACTCTGTCTGTGTCCGCAGTATTTACTGTACCTGACCGTGTAGGAGACTTTGCTGACACTGAGACTGCAGGAAGGCTCTGATCGCTCCTCTCTAACGTCCTTGGAAACATCCCTCTTCTCCTCCGGCACAAACTTGAAGGACTCCCTCTCTTTGGTCCCGTTTGGCTCCGCTGTCTGCATGGAATATAATCTGTTCCTATCCCCAGCCATTTTTTATCCTCAAAACAACAACTGTATTAAGTCCGTCTCAAATCATTTCCACTCGACTCATAAACAACAAGTAAAACTCTGCAGTTCAGTCATCTAGCATGCCTAGACTTTGTTTCTCTGTGTACATTCCCTGTACGGAGCAGCAGTGCGAGAGCAGCTTGGAACCATAAACACACAGTGTTATGTTATCTCAGAGAACTTTGATCTGGAGCTGTATAAAGAAGACCAACAAAGTAAAAAAAAAAAAACACACGCTGAATACACTGACAGACGGTCCCTTCAGTCCTCAGATTAAACGCTGTGACCAGAAAAGCAATGACTGACAGGGCAGAACAGGAGAGAAGAACTGACATGACATGAACCTGGATGCCTTGAGAGGGAAGGCTTGTGAAGTACAAGAGATCTTCAGCAGGACTGAAGTCAAACTATCTTACAGACAGAGGAAAGAGAGACCAGGGGTACAATAGGAGATCTAAAAGGACAGACATCCTTAGGCTGAAGAACAGAAGAACCAAAAAGAAGAATAGAAAAGGGAGCGTAGACCTCTTGACCCCAGCAACTTGCATCACCATGGACAAAGAAACTGGCTTTAACCATACAAACGGCTCCTCACAGGTAAACATCAGGACAAAAGCGTGTCCTTATTATCTCAGCATTCTCCTACTAACATACTGTTGTAGCATTGTTTAACCAAACTACAGGTAGATTTTGTTGATTCATCTTATCCCCACCTACCAATGTTTGCTGCTCTTTTTGATATCTGTAAAACATTTGATTTTATTAATGGAGATTTGTATGCATGAATAATGCATTACTCCATAGTAGCCCAATTTATTATAAAAAGTCTGATTTTTGTGAATTTTTCAGCCATAAGAAAAACCATCTATTACTTTTTTTGTTTAAAACATATTTTGGACAGTTGCTATGTCATTTTTTGACAATGAAACAAATGGCCTTTAAATGTTCTTCCTTCCAGTTTTAGTTACAACAGCTTTCAATGAGGTTTACAACAGCTGCATGAATAATGAAACAATTGTTTTAAAACAACATATATCTTAAAGGACAATCTGTGGATTCATTTGATAAAGAAAAGCTACTGGGGATGGCCTGAAAATGTAAGGTTCATATCACTTAGACATAGAATCACATACAGTCTAATGTTCAGTGTGTTCAGAAGATCTATCAGCATGTGTTGCACCTGGTATTACTCATTTCGCAGAGATTTAGGGATTATATAACAGTAAGGTAAGTGTCATTTTCCACAGATTCTGGACACACAAATGCTCCCGGGGCAACTATCTGAACTTGAAAAAAAAAAAAAGACGCAGGGGCATGTGAATACACGCATGGACTCGTGTTCTTACAGCTGACACGTGCTCACAAAATTCTGCATGCTCTTGGTGATCATTTAATAAATGACTCATTCAAATTGTCCAATAAACTAGTTGATCAAGTTTGAATGTGAGATGATCAGATACCACAGCAGTTAAAAGATAAACAAACTGATCTCAACTTATAAAATAATATTTATTATACATTTTGGCCACAAACTCAAATTTCATACTTCAGTGAAGTTCCATACAGATTTACAATCTTTTGACATTTGTGCTGCTGTTATTGGCTTTTTGCAATCTTAAATAAAATGTGCAGTTCTCCAAGCAGTTTAGGTACAGGTGCACCAACTTGTTCCTTCATAGATTCTCTTGTTAATCTTTTAAATCTTTAGTTCTATAAAAATAGTTTTATCTCTGTTACATTCTCAGATTCAGTTTGTCCTTGATGACTGATATGAATGCAGATGAAATAACCTTGCCTCTATAAAGCTCATTGACACGGCTCCTCTTCTTTAACAGCATCAGGACACCGAGCTGTTCTCGTCTGAAGAAGATAGCAGTCTCTACTTCACCTACAGTGGAGGGTGCAATGAGCTGGAGGTCAACGACCTGCACTATGAGGTAACTGATGAACTGACGTTCACAAACACAGTCATTGTTTGATTGTTTTTTTTTTTTCTGCATTTCCTGTCTATACAGATTTTGTGCATCATGGATGTGCTGATTTACATTTGCAATTTTTTGGTTGTGCGTTTGTTTCACACAGGTGGACACAGCAGCACAGATCCCCTGGTATGAGAGGTTGTCAGAGTTCAAGTTGCCATGGGAGATAAAAGGAAACAAGCAGACAGCCATCAACAAGCTCAGCCTACGTGTTCGCAGCGGACAGATGCTGGCTGTCATTGGCAGCTCAGGTGAAACACACAGCTTTTAATTTTAGCTCTTCTTATCAAGAAAACATATACAATGGCCTCCCTGATCTCATCTACATGGCATGTCAGATTATTTGGTTACATAGATATTCAAAATTCTGGTTCTAACTACAAATGTTGTCTTTATTTATTTTTTAAAAAACAAGGTGGAGAAACTAGTCAAAATGTCATACATTTAGTGACCAATCAATGACTCCTAAATAATGAGAAGAATCAGAGCTTAATTCAAAAGATCTTGGTGTAGGTCTTGACTTGTATAGTACATTTTGTTGCTTATGATTAATTTTTTCTCCTCTCAGGTTGTGGTAAAACATCTCTGCTGGACATAATAACATGCCGTGATGAGGGTGGCACAATGACGTCGGGTCAGGTTCTGATCAATGGGAAACCCAACACACCCCAACTGGTGAAGAAGAGCATTGCTCATGTCCGCCAAGACGACCGCCTTCTCCCTCATCTCACCGTCCGGGAAACTCTCGCTTTTGTTGCAAAACTGAGGCTCCCAACACACTACACACAATCTCAGAGGGACCAGAGGGTAAGGTTAAGCCTTACTCTATCAGGGTAACAAATGTAACTATCCCACTGGTAGTAAAATGCTTATTGAATTGTGTTTGAACAATCAAAGAAACATTTGGATGTTTCCAATTCCTTCTATTGGGAAAATAGGCTTCCCAGAGTTAATTTCATCTTTAAGTGTAGTAAGAATACTTACTGCATGATCAACTGTTGTGTGTGTTGTGAGAAACAGATCTGTGATTAACTCTGTCTGACTGTGACTGCGTCTGTCACAGGTAGATGATGTCATCGCAGAGCTGCGTCTGCGACAGTGTGCTAACACCAGGGTGGGAAACGACTATGTGAGGGGAGTTTCTGGAGGAGAGAGGAGGAGAGTCAGTATAGCTGTCCAACTTCTCTGGAACCCAGGTGAGAGAAAAAAAGAGACAACTCGTTTTGATCCCTCCTGACTTTGAACTTTCCATCTGTCTGGCTTAAAAAAAAAAAAAAAGAAGATACATCTCATTGACTGGCTTGAATTTTGAACATAAACACAGTTATAATCTTCTAATTTTTATACATGTCTCACTAATTACAGGAGGAAAAGAAATGGCAGCATTGATGACCTAATTATAATTGATGAAGTAATTATAATTTGAATACCTACAGGCAAAGAAAGTAATGGCTATGTTTGAGGTTTTCAATTTAACATCCAAAACATGTTAGATAACATTGTCACCACAACCCCCTAACCTTCAGTGACGCAACAAAAAAAAAGGTGAAAGGAGACGTTGAAAACAGCAGAGTTTTCATTTTCACATTTACTGAACTAATGTTTTTCCTTATCAGGGATTTTAATCCTGGACGAGCCGACTTCAGGTCTGGACAGCTTCACCGCCCACAACCTAGTGATCACACTGTCCCGCCTGGCCCGAGGAAACCGCCTGGTTTTGCTGTCAGTCCATCAGCCTCGCTCAGATATCTTTCAGCTCTTCGACCTCGTCGTTCTGTTGTCGTCTGGTTCAGCTGTTTACTGTGGCCCTGCGCGGGACATGGTACCTTACTTCACTGCACTGGGATACCCCTGCTCACGATACTGCAACCCTTCTGACTTCTATGGTTAGTGTGTGTGTAGAAAGTCAAACCCTCTGTAGAGCATCTTTAAATGTTCAGCTCTGCATCTGTCCTACATATGATAACAAGCTAAAAACTATTGAAACAACCATGGTGTTGAATGTGACCTATTCTTCATTTTCTACGTTTTAAGACTCATTTTGTAACTGCTATTTGTTTGTGTGTCTGTGTTTGTAGTTGATCTGATCAGTATAGACCGACGCAGTCCGGAGCGAGAAGCAGAGTGTTTGGACCGGGCCAATGTTCTGGCTCTGCAGTTCATGGAAAAGGTTCAAGACACAGAAGATCACATGTGGAAACCAGCTGGACCGAACACAGCAGAGACACAACCTGAAAGGTAGCAGTGTGTGTGGTTGGGTTTTTTCATTCTCCTTTTTAACAGTTTATATATTCATATATCAGATATGTACTATATATATTTTCTTAGTTTTTCCCTAAAGAGATCTATGTAAGGAACTTCAGCATAGAATGACTATCCTCTGAGCAGCTGTAGAGTTTGTTGGGAACGGCTCTTAGTTTTATTGTTGGATGTGTAAGAGGATACAAAATTTAGGAGATGCTTCCTATAATGTTTACAATAATTGGGGGAGTGGTTACAATGTGCTAATCCAGGAAATTTGATGCTCTTCCCCTGCCCGCAGCCCTCAGCAGCTGAGCAAGGCAAAAGAAGAAGTAATCACTATTTCAGAGAACGCAAACAGACTGCCTGGTCGTATAAACCAATTCACGATCCTCATCAGGTAAAAACATCACACAGGGGCTGTATTAAAGCACTCTAAAGGCACAAATAAAGACTAACCTCCCCTCCTTTGTTTTCCCTCAGGCGTCACATGTACAATGACTACAGAGACCTGGTCACCTTATTGGTTCACGGCTTCGAGGCCCTCCTCATGTCACTGCTGGTCGGTTGTCTGTACTATGGAGCAGGAGATGATCGTCTGTCCATTCAGGACACAGTGGCTCTCCTCTATATGATCGGAGCTCTCACCCCATTCGCTGTGGTGCTGGACGTCATAGCTAAATGTGAGAAGATAATATGGAGTTTCCCTTTATGTGTAACTTCATACTGATAGAAGGGTCTAAAGTTTTGCACCACTGCAGATTCAGTTTTCTCTTCGTTTAGAATAAGATTCACAATAATGTAAGAACAAGACCCTCGGCTTAAGACTTCACTCAAGTGTCTGCACCTGTGTGAGATTTCCAAATATCTTTTTTTTTAAAATGTTTATCAAAATATTTTGAAATTTCACATGTATTGAACATTAAATTAGCATATTAGCATACTTCTGTATATTATATAAAGACCGACTCAAAAAGACAAATGAAAATGATCATAACATCTATTTCCATAAAATACATGTTTAAAAATATTTTAAAGTTAGAAAAGTCACTTTAAGCTGACACCAATGTTTGGTAGTTGGAAGAATATAATTTCTTTAAAAACTAATTCCTTTTCTTTAAGAAATAAAGACCACATATAAACAAATGATGAAGAGGAGATTAGTTAAACCCCAAAACACACGAAACCGACCAGAGCTTTAGAATTTGAAATCAAAACAAGATAGTTCTGCTTGGGGCGCAGGTGACCTCGTGGTTAGGTCATGTCCCATGTGCAGAGGCTATCGTCCTTCAAGAATGTCATTCCCCACTCCCTCTTCCCTGGCTCTCTTTGCACTGTCCTATCCAGTACAGACAGCATGCCCAATATCAATCTACAAAAGAGGAGACACTTGTGCCCTCCCAGCTAATGAAGCTAATGAGCTATTTAAGTGCATAAATGTTGTGCAATTCTTTTAAAGCAAATCTTTAGGTGGATGGTTAGTTCCTGTATTAAACAAAAGACTGCATATGCAAACACAGTATTTCAAAGCAAAACTGACAATTACAAGCTGACGTAGAACTGGACACGGAGTTCAACAAAATATAGAGGCAACATAAAATCTACAAAATAAATAAATAGATGAATAATAAAAGATAGAACCCTGAAGAGATAAAGCATTGCTTCTTTTTGTTTTTACAGTTTTATAACAGTGTGTCCTCAGTTATTCATGATCAATACACTCCTCTTTTGCTATTTCTAGAAGCTGAAAATCCCTCAGTGTATAACAGTGTAAGATGAAGCTAAAGTTATCAAAGAGTGATCAGATATTTCAATGATAGATTTCAACGGTTTGTCCCTTCACACTGACTTATAATAAGTCACAACTGTCTGACACACAAGAGACAAATTCATGTCAGGTCAAGGCCGACAAAGTTATGACTTTATTCAAAATTCACTTATGACTTTCGGTAACATATTGTGCTTACAGCCTGCATATAACACAGGACAAATCCACATAAAACACTTTTTTTTACTCAATTCCACACAATTTGACAATTTTATAAAGCATAAATGTCTAAACAACTTGAGATTGTTTTTGCTCTGCTGTGATTCAGTGCACAACAGTGTAAAACCAGAAAGTTTTAATCTGTGAGGTAGCTTCTTACCAGAGTATTAAAAGTCTTTTTGTTCTCTGCAGGTCACACAGAGAGAGCGATGCTGTACCACGAGCTGGAGGACGGCATGTACTCAGTCACTTCTTACTTCTTTGCCAAGGTAAGCCACAGTCACAAAAACATTTCTCCAGCAGATGGCAGTCTCACTCCATACTAAACATACATCTTAGTGTAAAGTACAGTGCAAAAACATTACAGTACAAAATACTGTAATGGGATGTTGGAAATATATTGAACAAACTGCAAGAGATTGTTTGTGTAGGTTTTCTGATGTTTTTCCGTTAAAATGTATACTTTGTTTATATTCAGGTCCTGGGGGAGTTACCAGAGCACTGTGTGTTCACCTTGGTGTACGGCCTGCCCATCTATTGGCTGGCCGGGCTCAACGAGGCTCCAGAGCGTTTCCTGCTAAACTTCCTCCTGGTGTGGCTGATGGTTTACTGCAGCCGCTCCATGGCGCTGTTTGTAGCTGCCTCACTGCCCACACTGCAGACATCGGCCTTCATGGGAAACTCCTTGTTCACAGTCTTCTATTTGACTGGAGGGTTTGTCATCAGCCTGGAGAACATGTGGCTCGGTAAAGAGAAAGAGTTCTAGAATTTGTGTGTGTTTTAAAGAAAGAAGCCAGTCAGTGTGTGATGTTTATGTCTGCACTTATTTGCCTCCCCAGTGGCCTCATGGCTCTCTCACATCTCCTTCATGCGTTGGGGTTTTGAGGGCATGCTGCAGGTGCAGTTCAGAGGCAACAAGTACCCCATCACTATCGCAAATATCACCTTCAATGTCGACGGGATACATGTGAGTTAGAAACACAGACCACACAAAATCGGTAAATCTGTCTTGTTGTGCATTTTTCAGGTGCATAGAATAAGTGTCTGTTTCATTCTTCAGTTGAAATGTTAAACATTTTGAGCAGTCATTTTTTATTTTTTTATAATAGGTGACTATTTCACGTAAATTAACACTAATTTAAAAAAGCAAAGAAAAATGGATTGAAAGATGAACATCTTTTGTATTGTGTATCCTCCTTTGTTTGTCTGTCAGGTGATCGAGGCCATGGACATGAACCAGTATCCTCTGTACTCGTGCTATCTGGTCCTGCTGGCAGTCTGTCTGTGCTTCATGGGGCTTTATTACTTATCCCTAAGATTCATCAAACAGAAGTCCAGTCAGGACTGGTGAACTGTCTCCACCATCAGCGGCACAGCTCTACTTTGTGTTTTATTTTGTGGCTGCTGAAGGAATTCATTTGGGTTCTAGCTCGACTGGTTCGACAATGAGCCATGCTTTTCATTTTGATTTAACTGTTCCAATGAGGATGTCTAAGTGAAAATTAAGAATATATGTTTTGAATTTTACTTTTTATTTTAAATAATACTGTCAACATCAGAAAATCCTGCACTCTTTCTAACATTAGAATTAATATACCCTGGTACCTCAGTAAGGTGTAAAAAGTTCTTGATGAATGCAGCATTTTTTAAAGGTTCACTTCTGAAAATAAGAATTTGAGTAAGAAGCACTTGTTGCAGTACTGCTGTCTGCTGCTGGGTGGCAGCAGAGTACTGCAGTATTCACAATGTTGAAAACATGATCGCATTCTTCTCTCTATGCTTCTTCTTGGCAAATGATTAGAGCGCCACTTTGGCAGATATCCATCTGAGGCTTTTGCTTGTTCCCTTTTTCAATCTTCTCTTTTTTTCTACAGCTTTATCTCTTTTGTATATGTAAGGTTATTAAGCTTAACAATGTGTGTGCCAGTATAGAAAGCACTGAAAAAAAGAACCTTGTACAGATGTAGTAAGTCACACTCAGAAAAAAAGAGCTTGTACTTGTGTCCTCATAGATTGAAGATTATGTAAGCTTTGGTTTTTTGCAAAAGCCTCATAAATGTTTTACTGACATGGTTTGAGTCCAAATTAGTAAAGTATTAAATCAAATAGCTCCTCTTGAGCATGTTATTTTTGTCCTCATACTGTCTGCTAGCCTTGTGGCCTTGGCTTCATGTTGTAGTCACTCACACTTTGGTAACACTGAATGTTATTGATATTTTATTATAAACAGTGTTTTTCCTTTACATTCTCATTTTCATTTCCCAGAAAAGGCCTTCATGCTGTTCTCTCTGGGATTTAGTGGCTGTACATTTATTTTACACCACGTTAATAAACTTTCCATCCATCAGGGGATCACAGCCCCTGATGAAAGAAAGAAGATGAAAGAAGTATGAAAGAAGAAATTCAAAAATGAAAGAAATTACAACAAACTATTGATGTAAAGTATCTTAATATCCTTTAGTGCTCCAATAGATACCCCGTTATGACAACAAATCTGTTTAACACATTAGAGAACAAAATCACAACTTCAGGTGTGGCAGAGTTTGGACTCCTCACATCGTTTATTAGCATAAATACTTCTGTACATTCCCAACATCATTCTCATCATTAACATTATCAGTGGAGCAGAAAACAGACTCAAACAGACTTACAGCTATGACACTATACCCAACGTTCTAGCTCAAACAACTCATATAAAAAAAAAAAAAGGACAGAAGGAAGGAAGGAAACACGGTCTTGGACTGAGGTAAGAGGAGACGAGGATTCATCTTTATTTCTCTGCGGTCACATCGGCCTTGGCAGCGGTGTCTTTCAGCTTGGCTGCATAAAACTTAAAGGTCTCCTGGAAAGAGAAACAAAGACAATTTAGAATCAAACATCAGACAAATAGCATGAGCGAGGCTGTAAAGTGCCTGTGTGTTTGAGTGTGTGCGTTTGTGTCTCGCCTCTTTCCAAAACTAAGCAGCTGTGGAGCCCCCCTGGGTCTGTCTAAATAGTCTCCACTCTCCAGCCAGGTTGTCTCGTTTCATCTTTAAATCCCCATTAATACACAAATAATGGATTTGTAGTTCACTCCCCAAACACACCTTCCTCTCTCTGCTTCTGTTCTGGTTAATTAATCAGTGTTTTGATCCCGACAAAGTGTTGGGCTGGGTGTTTTTATTTTATAGAGGGGAGAAGGTGGGAGCTTTACTGCAGATTAAGGCAGCTTCTTACAATGTATGTTTGCTTTTTAATGTAGTAATTAACGCAGATAAAGAGCTGTGTTAACTAGAAGTGTGGACAGAGAGATCTTGGCAGGGGTTTCAAACACTTTTTAAAGGGGTCGCTTTACCCTCATTACAAAAAGAAATCAGGAGGGAAAACATGTTTTTGTAAAGGTCTTGAGATATCTGTAGGAGATTTTTTCTTTCATACCGTAGAAGTGAACTTCATTTGTCTTTAGAGCATTTAGAAATTCAGTTTGTAAAATGATTTGTAACGTTACTTTCCAGAAACAGCCTCCCTCCACAGCTTTCATTTTACGCTGCCTTCTACCGAAAGGATCTGCGCATCATCCTCCGTAGTTAGGTCATTACAAACACAAACACTCTTATATAAATGTCAAAGCTTTGCCTGTCCATTCAATAAATGCCCCGGCATTGCTTTATAAAACTGCCTGTTCTGCTCCACTTGTGTGTGCAAGTTTCAGCCACTAAAACGCTTCTAAAAACTGTGGAAATATTGCATCCCACTGTTACAAAAAGAGACGAGGAGCGTTCCTTTGACACAAAATGTGTTCCCATTTAAAGTAATTGACCTGAAACATATATATCACTCACAGGGAACTATTCATCAAAAATGAAACATTCTGTCTTATCATCAAACAAAATCTCCGTAACAAGATAAAAAAAGAAAAGAAAAACCTCAAAGAGTGGAGCGTTACTTGGTGCTGTTTGAAATACTGAGATAATTAAACTATATTCAGCAAGTGTCAGTATTTGTTTAAGAAGACATAAATAGGAACGCTTAAAAAACTTCTATAAGTTCATTTTTGATTGTTTAAATAATAGTAGGCCACCACGAGGACATGGCAGTTATGGTGATTTATACAAACATACATATATATATATATATATATATATATATATATATATACTGTATATGGTGTGTGGATCTTCTTGCCTCTTTATGCCTGTTCGTTTTGGATCCAGCGCCCATTAAGGGATGTGCGTGTCTTCTTTTGATTTGTATCCATCATGATGCTCTTATTTGGACATATCAATGTTTTGTTCTGTTATTAAAAACTGCTTGTTCATTAGGAGTTAAAACAAATACATCTCAACAATTAGACTAGATCTGAGGTTCAGTGTCAGGCATGATGATGTCTTCCTCTGACCTCTAAGACAGCTTTTGAAATGTTCTGTTTCAAACATCTGAATCCTTGTCAGCCATAATAAACTTTATATTCAAAATAAGTCTAAATAATAAATAGCTTAGTAGCATTAGTCTTTAAATCATAAAGCCTATTCTATTGAAATATTGAACCTTGACTCAGCTGAGGCAAACTAGAACCATGAAAAGGTCTGGACTACTTGCAAATGTTATGTGTACCTGCCTGGTTTGAAAAATAATTGGTTTATACAATTGGTTTATGCTACTTACAAGCAAATCTGTTACATTTGTGCGGCTCAACACAGCTGAGAAACGTTCTTACCAGTGAAGACTGTATATACTAGAAGGAGAGGAGTGAGAGCAGGGAGGGAGGGAGGGAGGGAGGTGGACTTATTTGAAGAAACTTCTGAATAGCCAGACTTTATTCACCTTTCCCTCTCCTTGTACCTCTTCTGGCTCTGCTTTGCTTATAAAACCAACCATCACTTAACTATCCTGACACTCAGTGAATAATGCAGCAGCTTCTCCACCTTCATCCCTCTTTCTCGTTCTATCTTTGCACTGCAGGTGAGTGATGGAGAGGCAATAGGTGGGCCCCTGTCTACACCTGCCTCGAGGGGACAGCACACCAAAGTGCTGGGGCTGAGAGGGCCATGTGTGTCTATATATGTGTGTGTGTGTGTGTTTGTACGAGTGTGTGCGTCGTCCTCTGCCAAAAATAGGGCTACATCAACTTACAAAATGTGCAATGTGCAGAAACGCTCAAAAACACTAGGAGCGAGGAAAAGAGAGCGGCTATCGCAGTGACACCATCTCGCTTACACAATCTTTGTGCTCAGTGACTGTGGGCCAGATTCTGACACACAAACACACACACTGTTACAAACACAGGAAGCTGGCTGAAGGCATGTTGTATATTGAAGTACACTGAGCATGCAGACTGCTCTGTCACATTACTAAAGCACACACAGACCACAGCACACATTAGGACACCAGCCGGATGAATGCCACTACTCGTTAGGGTGCTGCTGTGTGTGTGTGTGTGTGTGTGTGTGTGTGTGTGTGTGTGTGTGTGTGTGTGTGTGTGTGTGTGTGTGTGTGTGTGTGTGTACACAGCTCTAGTTAGAATATTTCAGCGCTGGGGTGTAAATATGGAAATGTACGTGTGTTAATATTTCTAAGGGTTTAATTCATAGGTAAAGTATTAATCAGAATGGGAACTTCAAATCATTTCTAAGGTAAAAACTTGTTTTTATTAACGTTCACGCGTTATTAATGTGAATGTGTTAACTTTCGTACTACTGTAAAATAGCAAACTATTACATGTCTATGGATATCAGACTGTTTGTAAAGCATTACAGATTTTTTCAGAAGTGTGTGAGTTAAGCTTTGAAGCGGTTTGAAAACTTAAATCTTCCACAGTAAATCTAAACATCTCTGTCTAACCTCCTTTAACACAGGAACCAATCACAACTTAGTGATTGTGTAGAGCAGCTTTTGTCACGTCAGTGTAGTGTTTCTGTGTGTGTGTGTGTGTGTGTGTGTGTGTGTGTGTGTGTGTGTGTGTGTGTGTGTGTGTGTTAGACACTCACAGGGGGTTCAGAGAAGGGCACCGTCTCTCCATTCCTGCGGTAAAGCCCAGCCAGCCGTTTGAGTGACAGCTCATCTAGGACCACCCCTTCCTTCTGAATCTGCTCGTACAGAGTCTTGGCTGCCTGTAAGTCCTTATCCAGAGCTGCCAGACGAGAGGGGGAGAGAGAGAGAGAGGAAAACAGCAAATAAGAAAGAGAAACATGGCGTTTGCATGTAGACGTTTAGGGGGAAATTGTGTTTGTGCAACTGACAAAAAAAAAGTATGTTTTTTTGCTTTTTAGTGATGGGATAATAAAGTTTATTTTAGATGTCTATTATCTTTGTTTGTTTCGGCTAATAAATGAAGTCTTAAATGAACATAATGACTAGTCTTGTGTACTTTTCCAGAATAATGCACACTTGGAAAGACTGTTTTGTTCTTACTTTATACTGTTAAGTAGTCTGGTTTAATAATAATGAACATATTATATCTTATTACACTGTATATGTAAAGGCCAAACAAGGGACATGAACAAAAAATGACCAAAGCTATAAAACAAAATCTGTTCAACACATCAGTTCCATGCTCTGTAATGGAGGCGTGTTATATTGCATCAGCAAAAAAAAAAAAAAGATCCTATCTTTATCATTAACCCAACAAAAGACCAGAAGAAAGTCAAAGATATACATTTTATTTACATAACTTTGTGGAAAATAAACCCTCACTTTTACAGGTGAAGCTACATGCTGATATACTTGATCCCTTTTTAGAGAGACAAAACTGAAACAATGAAACAATGATTAATTTAAAAATGATGTTGTATGTGATGGTGTAGTTTTGTGCATTAAAGAGACAAATGTAATGACAGTAAGGTCACTGCTTACAAAAGGGAAACAAGATCAAGAAAAAAGAAAGGAAAAAAGAACACAGTCAGAGTGGAGAACACAGCAGCTAACCGAGCATCGCCATCCGTCTCCCCTGTGGCTGCCCTGACCAACCGGCTAGCTGATGCTAATTAAAAAGTCATGTGTGCTCATCTCTGGTATGACAAGGTACCAAAAGAGGGGAGACGGGAAGGTGAGAAGGTGAAGGAAAGGGTGCGACAGGAGGAGGAGATTAGAGGATGTAGGTAGAAGGAAGCAGAGGAGGACAAGGAGAAATGGAGGACGAGGAAAGACAGACAGGAGTTAAAAGGTCAGGAGATCAAGAAGCGACTGGAAGAGGAAGAAAAAAAAAAAGAAGAAGAAGAAAAAAAAAAAGGAAAGTTGAGTGCTGGTCCGTGTTGCAATTAACACGCTAGGCTAGCCAGGAGAGCTCATTAGAGGACATGTGTTCCTCTAACCCCTGAATGTCTGACTACACACACACACAGACACTGACCTGATGCATTGTTAATGGATGCGTTAATGTTGACTTAGCCACAGTCCAGCGAGCTGTCTTCCACACCTCTAGCTGTTCCACAAGACAAATCTGACCATGTGCTGGCATGTGTGTGTTGGCATGTGTGTGTTCGTGTGTGTGTGTGTGTGTGTGCGTATTTGTGTCTCACCATGACATTTCATCAGGTATGGGTAAAGGCTATCCTTCTCTGCAAAATCAGGAATCAGGCTCAGCAGGGCATTGATCTTTCCCACCTGTGAACACAAGTATTTTTTATCAGTGGGTTTTGAAAAAAAAAAAATGACATCATTAGAAATGTTTAGCTTCAGAGTCCAACTGAAATCAAAACTAGCCTTACTAACACAACCAGTAGATATTCTGGGTTTGTTCTTGCGGCTGCCTATTTAAAAAAAACGTCTTAAACCATAAAGATGAAAATGTGTTTCAAAAAGAAGTACAAACTTTTAATCTGTTAACATCAGCAAGCAAAGCCAACCAGCATCCTCTTTGCTAAGCGTGCTAGCTTCCTCTTTCTGAGTGAAATTGAGCTCAAGCTTTACATTATTTGAGACATATCGTGCATGACTAAAGACATAAAATCCTGAATCTGTTGATTTGATGACAATTTTGCCGTACTTTCAACCCAAATGTGTTAAAAGCACAAGAGCTGCAATATCATTATATGATATCAAATTCTAGCAGGCAGTTGAAGGAAAATTCTTGTTACAACTTGGATCTTTTTTTTTTTTTTGTCTCTGAATGTGTGATCATACCTGTCCAGGACTCTGAGCCCTTCGCATCACGTAGGACATCAGTATGTCCTTCTGATCAGCCACGGCATTACAGCGCTACAGCAAGACAAGAGGGACAAGAAAAGAGAGTTAGAGATCGTCCGAGGAAGGCCGTGCGATTGCACTCTCCAGTTTTTAAGTTCAAGCAGACTCACAAACGTCCACTCCTCACATAGTTACAGCTAACCCCACAATTTCATATGTGGGGCAGGTATAGAAGAAAAAGATCAAAAGCTAAACAAAAAAAGATTAATTAACAGATTTACTTTTAATAAACAGACTGCATATACCTGGTCAACTAATAACCTTTGTTTAGTAACGCTCTCTGAATATGTTTGCCATTTCTCTATAATTTCATGGCACTTATCTAACTACCTATAAACGCATCTCAGACTATTTTGTGATTAGAAAATATTAGACAATAATTCCTTATGAAAAAGCACTAATGTGTCTATTTCTGAAAGACTTATAGCTATAAAGGATTCTATGTAGAGTTGATCACATCGGATTGAGCTCTACACTTCAGAGATTTCCGTTACTAAAGATTTATACCTTGCATGACTGCATATGATGAAGACATGCAAGCATACATACAATAGACTGTGTGTGTGTGTGTGTGTGTGTGTGTGTGTGTGTGTGTGTGTGTGTGTGTGTGTGTGTGTGTGTAGGTAATGCATTAACATCGCTGTGCTCTGAGTGAGCAAGTGTGTGTTCTCCTGGCTGAGCAGCAATGAGCTCCGATTACTATCCAGTCGTAAACTAACGTGTTTCAGTCCTTCTTCACCTCTTACAGAATTAAAAGCAAGTGGCCTGTAAGGCTTTTAACAGGAAGACACACACAGTCACCAAGTCTTTCTGAGTCACCAAGCAGCAAAATAGCTTTAGTACAATCAGTCAATTGGACCAATACTGTGCCACTTCACTCGACTTTGCTCCGTGCTCTCACTCACTCTCTTCCGTTTTTTTTCTTTTTTACCCCCACTTTTACTACACCGACCACTCCCAAAGGTGACGCCACAAACGCCCAGGCCTACCATCTCCCTTGCCTCTCATACATACCGCCTAAAAGCTCTTTATACCCAGGGAATCCTTCCTCCTTTTCCTTCTCCAATCAGCCCTCCCAGTGCACACATGCACGTAAGCAGTTGTATCCAAGTCCGCCTGCTTCACTTTTTAATGACTGACTTCATCCCTCTCGCTCTCTTCTTGCTCCCCACCCACCTCACCTCCTTCTCTCCTGATAGCCTCTTCGTCATTATTGTCTGCTCGCCCTACTTAAAAGCTTTTCAGAGTTTCGGTCCTGCTTCACTTATGATGGCGTGGAGGAGTCGAGCTGCTACCCTCCAGTGACCCGTCCAAGAGCGGTTTCAAGGAGGAGGATGAAAACAGGCCATGACCAGGGACCAAAAGAGCAGAGCAGTTGTGCTCAGGTCACGTCAAGGTCTACGCTAACACTTCAAAGACAAATGAGTTTTCATTCAGATTTTAAATATTGTCCTTGTAGCTTCCCTTTCCAACACCATGAACTTTTTCTATTCATGGAGTTTTGTTCACTCGTCACTCTTCTTTAGCATGAATGTTCAGGCTTTAACATGCTTTTAACTGCAGGTTTCTTATATTTAAAAAGGGATATTTCAGGGCTGTTAGGGACCATTGCTTTATGTTGTTTTCCTGACTATTAATGTGTTCTGACTTAATGATGATAACGTCTTGTCCAGTTCAAATAGAATGTGAAAGCAAAGTAAGAGTCAAGGTCCCTTTTGGATTTTCTTCTGACATCAAAATGACCTAAAACGTATAAACCTGATAAAGATTATTTGCTGATCAGTCATTTTGAGTTTGTTTTAGATAACTGTAAGAGTTTAGATATCTGTAATACATTTCTGTTTCTCATTTTCTTATTCTTTAATTGACACACTTGTTCTGTAACTTTGTAAAACTAAAAATGTTATCTAAAGAAAATGTTAACTCTCGTTATGTTGGGCTGCAAAGCTTCTATGAAGCACCCCACCTAGCTAAACAAAATGTAACTTCTTTCTTTTTTTCTTCTTATGGTGAAGAGATGGAGGTCGATATTGAGTTTATATCAAGCAAGAAGCATATTATAGCTTTGAAACCATGTAATCCATAGTTTGTGTTTAAATAGTGATGAAGAAGAGAGTGGTGAGAAATGTATCTGTTCATTAACATGCATGCCAGTCAGACATCCCTGTTTAAAGATTGAGAGGGATAATCACTCAAGACGTCAGAGAGGAAGGAGCAGCAGACATCCTCCATGTCTGAGTGGATCTACACTGATTTCTTATTTCTTCCCCTCTGTCTTCAAGTATTTCTCACTGTCAGTGTGGTCCAGAGGAGCCGTTTAAACTTACCTACATGTACACAGAAAGACAAAGAAACAGACCAAAACAGGCCTGAGCATAAAGCTTTTATATATATATATATATAAATATATATATATAAAAAAACACTCATATATATATATATATATATATAGAGTGTTTTTTTGTCAGAAAGTCCTGTTTGTACACAATGTCTCTATACACTTGCTCTTATACTGTTTATTAAAATCAGGAATCCATACATAATTCTATAATTCAAGCAGTTATTTGGTTTAATTTTTATTTTTTTTTGCATTAGTCGCCCTTTTTCAACTTAAACAAGGGGCCTTCTTCGATTATATTTCCTGCTCTTGAAATTAGAAATTTAAAAAGTGAAATACTTTTTGAAAAATGTCCAAAACAAACAAAAAAAGGTCAGGGTCAAAATGAAAGCTTCAAAGATTGGTATGACATGAGTAAAATAACCTGTGAAACAGAGTCTCTGACTAATCTCACTCCTACATATTCATATTCCCCAACTCAAGGCAAAGCCATTGAGCTGTAATGTATGAACTGTGTTAAATAAGTGAAGTAGCAGGAGGCCAATTTCAAACCAACAGACTCAGAGTGTGGGCAAGCATTTCCTGACACAAATGTGAGTGTGGATAAATAAGTCAGCGATAGTGGCGGGCTCTAACAACTGGACCAATCCATCAGGGAGTTGTGATGGACTAAATTCAGCCCTGCTTGCCTTGTTGATTTATTTTTTATTTTTTTGCAGATTTTAATTACTTTGATATAATAATTTAAAAAGCAGCCAAGTGCAAGACACTTAAAGGGAGGAGTGCACATGGGGACAAAGTGCTCCATATGATTTAAAATTTATTTAAAGTGCTCACAAAAGTTACATTTCACAGAGCTTTGCTCTTAGTGGACTGATTTCACTTTCCATCCAACCTAAACATTAAGAACGAGCAGTCTGCGAGTCAGACCTGCATTTGGTGAGCTGAAGCTGGGAATAACATTTGTTTATATGTAAGCAAATATGGTGTTTGGAGGAGAGAGAAAACCTGCTTTTGATTTTTTTTAAGGAATAATTTTTAGGGTTCAAAGTCAACAGATGGTTTCCCCTTTATTAAGAAAGTTTCTTTCATATCACTTGTCCAGATATAGAGTCATCAATAAGTGTTGAGAAACATGGTCCTGAAAACCAGACAGAGTAACTAATAATGTATTTCTAAGATTTAGTCTTTATTTTATATTTGAAAACCTGCAGCTTCACTAAACCCCAAACCCAACTCAACAAAAAAAAAAAGAGAAAAAAAGAACAAACGACACTGACTTTAAATCTCCTAACATGTAGTTGGAGAATGCTGGACCTCTACTTAACGTCTCCATTTGCTTCCTGTTTGGTAAGTCTGTACAGATTTGGGTACACACACACACACACACACACACACACACACAGTCATACTCACAGCCAGCATGAACTTGGCTTCCTCAAGTTTGTTCATATCCACCAGCTGGAGGAAGAGGTCTGTTGCAGGTCTGTAGCAGGCAAAGTGGTTGGCTAGCCGCTCCGCCATCGCACTCACTAAAACACAACGTGCACATCTGGTCAGCTGGGATATTCTTATGGTGTTTAATTAAGACAGAGTTATATGATTCTTATATGAAGTCCCTTTTCTTTCTATATACATTGCATAGTGTATGTGTGTGTATGTGGGGACAGTTGTCTCTTACACTTGTCTAAGGCTTTGTCATTGTCTTCTTTCAAGACACTCTTGAAGACAAATGAAACACTGAACTTTTGGTTGTCTGGATCTGTAAAGATTGCCTCCAAATCCTCCACGGCTGACTCCACATCACCACTGGAGAGGGCGGAGTTTAAAGATTGGATGAGAAAGAGAAAGAGAAAGAGAAAGGGTGAGTTCAGTTGCTGTAAATCAAAACAATACCCATTAACTGTAAATGCAAATGTAGAAAGTGTTGGAATTGGAGAAGAATTGTATCCCTTATTCCCTTCATCCCTCTCAGCTAAAAAAAGGGCCATTATAGCCGGCATTTGTAAAGATACTTGGATGGGAGAAAAATAACAGGTAATCCATATAAAATGTGACAGGAATACTAAAATACATCCCAGAAACTGGCCGGATTAAAGAACATTAAAACTCGCTCCTTCAGACTTTTGATAATTTATTATTAAAAGGATACTGGTTTCATTTAGTCCATTACGACCTCCCACTGAGTGCAGACCCCCTCAGTCTTCCACTGATGCTCAGTCAAACACACTCGCACTGTGAAATGTTTTTCTGCTGAGGTTGCCACGACCGAAAACAAAGCCTGCACACCAAAGCATTACAAATCTAAAACAACTCAATCTGGCAACCCATACTCGCTACTAAGACTTTCTGCTGCCTGCTCCCTCCCCACCGTCAGCAGTCGTAATGAATATTTAACAAACAGGGTGTGTGTGTGTGTGTTTCTGCGTATGTATATGTGAGAGCGTTTCGGAGGTGGGGGGGGAACATATCTACGCTGATCGTTACGACTGGGACCGTCTGAATAATTCAGCGGGGGGCCCCTCTAAATGTGGCGCGCCGCTTTCCGGACCTTCCTTGCTTTTCCGCCCTGGCTCTTAACCAGTCAGCTTGAGTCAGATACAGTGGGGACGCACGTGTCAGAGCTGCTCAGAGCGCTGCTCCCAGAGGTCAGGGTTCAAGCTGACAGGCCTGCGCTGCGATGGCCAATCGGGCGTGAGACCGCCTTGCTATTCTTCACTTCCTGCTGTCCCTTCTAGTTGGCACGGTCACGCTGCGGCTCGAGCAGGGGGGGGACAACGCTAATGCTGTAATGCGATAAAAGTTTGATGCACAGTGTGTTTTACATTTTGTTCTGTTGTTTGAGGAGCGACACAGCAGCGGTGGAGGATGGGTGTTTTATGACATTAAAAGGATTTCATGAATAATCCTATTAACTCTGTGTTTCCTATTTGTACTTGACGCCCCGCTCGCCCTGTAAGCTCTTACTTTAAGAGTGTGTCAGTCTGGGTCTCGTCACACTTCGCTGTTGGCAGCGTATTAAACTGTTAATCTCTGTGTTCTGAATAGTAAGAACAGTGTTCAAAAAGTAGTTAAATTACTAGATATGGGATGGTACATTTTGGCATAAATTGAAATTGTGTTCTAGTTTGGTGTTTGTATGCCATCTAAACTATGTTCTAAGTATTCATCTGCAAGAATGAAACATAAAATAACATGCTGACGTTCAAACCTCTAAACAAATGCATTGGTATACCTGAAAACTTGCTAACTCTTGAATAGGACTCACACATGAGCAACATTTTAAGGTAAAAGCCCTTTGTGTAGACTGTTTGAATATGATTAACGGCTCTTTCAAATCAAAGGATTCTTTGTGGAAAGAACAAGGCTGGAGTTCCCAAAGTCATAAGTTAGTCTTACACACGCTTTAATTGCCTCCTCAACTCATAAACTGTCCTCAATAAATCCATTCAGAAAATACCACATCCACAGTGCTTAGCAGTCTTACTTCTTGATGTGTGCCAGGGCCTTGTTATTTACAAACAACATGTTGGACAGGTTGAGAGACGTGCTGAGGGACTTCAGTAGGGACTCCACTTCATTGATCCCCGCCAGATTGCCGTCGCTACCAAGGGCCTGAGTCAGTCTGGTGATGGCGAGCTGTCCGGGAACTTGGTTTGCCTGCAGCATTGACCTCAGTGTCTCAAGAGCATCTGTGGTGAAAGAATGCAAGAAGTGAGCAATCATGATTCATGATACGAGTACGTACTGTATGTTTACCAAAGTATGTGTGTTCCTTACCTTCAGTCTGGCCTTTCTTACTCTGTGTGACGATGATCAAAGTGTTGGCGGTATCACTGAGGTGGAAGCCAGGCACCCGAGCCACAGCACTGAGAGAGACACAGAGTACCAGTATCTTCTATTAGACTCTAATTTGTGTAAGTTTTTTTTTTTTACTTTCTTTTGGTTTTTAATGCAAGTATGTGCTCCCATCAGCATTCTTTAATTGTACACTCTGACTGTGAGCATACTAGTATACGGAGATTCAGCAGTTCAACACAGAGCTTCCATAATCACCTCTAGTCTTAGTTTTAGACATAGACTGTATAAAAAGATGGGCGACACGACAGCTCCCTGAAACTAAAGCCAAAACACATGCAGCGCTGACTTGCTGCAGTATGGGTCATAAAACTCCACCTCCACCATGTTAACAGGTGGGACACGGAGCAAACCCTTCTGTTAAAATACATGTCAGATCCATTTTCTCTAACCCAGTATCCGGCCTGCAGTTATTTGTTATCATACCAAACCCATTATTTTCTTGAGAGGTTTCTTTTTAATTAGTTATTTAACACTATAAAAAGATGATCAACAGCGCTACCGGACTAGCAGAGTAGAGCAGAAATGGGTTCGAGAAAATATATGAACTGTGAGTGTCTGCTTCAAACTGACACAAGGATCTGTTCTGCTGTGGACTGGACTGACCTGAGGGATCTTAGATGTTAGATGTGTGTTTTGGTTAGTGGAAGGGATGTCAAAACCGGGACAGAGTTCATACTGAACAACTCTGGCAACAAATGACGCCAACAGGGCAATATGTCAGCGGGAGTTCTTTGGCTTCACTTTTGTAGAATGGGACGAGACATGTCGTCCATCTTTATAAAGTGAAAGGTTTTATGAATTCATGTTTTTGATTGACTTTCCAAGAAAGTTACCACATGGTTAATATCTGGAAAATACATAGAGTAAGAAAATATGAGTTGAAAAGGCAGCTTTATAAACTGTCTGCCTGTATCGTCAAACAGAAGGCAGAATATCAACCGCTCTTCATGGTGTGTAATCTTTCCCATTGTAGCACAGAAATAGGAAGATTCAGTCAATCATATTTGAATATTGTGATCTGAGATTATGTTTACCATGAGGGAAGATTTCATCAACATATCCGAGTGGTGTAACATATACAAGATTGCTCTCATCAGAAAGACCATAATCTTTAATCTATGATGGCCGAGTGAAAATCACTGTGGCATTTTAGTCTTAGAATTCTGTGCTTGGCCACTTAACAGCATCAAGCTCAGAAAAAGCACGCAAGATATGTAGAGTGGATAGACGCCTGAGCTCAAAGATTGAAAACGGAGAAGACAATTGGAACAAATGTGATAGCCGGCGAGTCTGAGCGTCTCATGAAGTCGCCTGCTGTGACCCCGAAAATAATACACACATCAAACAGCTGATGACTTCCTGCTGAGCTCACACATGTGTGTGTTTGTGTATCTGTGTGTGACATTATGTGGGACAGGTTGAGCGCTGCAGTATTGAGGCCTCTGCTCCTCCTCACCCCCCCCCCCCACCCCCCACCCCTTAATCTATATGCCGTTCTTTTCAAGCCTCCCTCCTTTTCATTTCTTTCTAAAACCTCAATCAGGCTCGCCTCCCTCCTTTTTTTTTTATTTCTTATTATAGCCCCGCAACCAGATTAATCCTTCCACTCAATTGAGCATCAGGGCCGGCAATCCTTATCACCGCGGCGACACCAGGCCAAGCAGCATCCGGCAGCCGCTGTGACAGGGTCACGGCAGAGATTGCAGCAAGAACAGGGTCGGCGACGGATTGCAGTGGAGACGAGCTAAAGGCGGGGGGGGGGGTCAGAATTCTTCTTATCGGGGGGAAGAAAATCTCTAGAGGCCTTTTACGCACTCACTTTCTTCCCAACACACACACACACACACACACGCAGATGCTCTCTTGCCTTCCCCTTCTAGGGGTATTGTGCTTCAGCCAATAAATTCATCATCCACCTCTTCCTCTCTCTCATCATCATCACTCACTCCCAATCCCTTAATCTCGCCATAAGCACCCCGCTGCTCAATTCTGTACAGATTACCCGAAAACAAATACACATACACCCACACGCACAGAGAATTAAAGCCTATAGCGTCTTCATTAACCTCATACGTGATTAAATCTTGCCCTCCTCCCCTCTTCACTCCTCCTTTCCCATTTAGCTCTTCTATTTATCTCCTTCCTCTCCTCATTTCCCCGACTCTCCTCTCAGCTCATTTCACTTCTCATTTAGAGTGCAGATAAACGAAGCTTTTATCCAGGCAGGGATGCCATAAACCAATTCAAACAGAGATGGGTTATCACTTGTATTGCCTCATGCTTGTTGAAACACGGCTCGAAAATTGATACGATTATTCTTCATAACATCAGAGAGTGAAGCATGTAGAGAGGCAAAAACAAGGGAAGAGGCTGATAGTGTAATAGATGTTTTTACATCTTTTTTTCTTCCCCACAAACGAGTAACTGCATCTTCTCTTTCAGACTATTGTGTCATTATATTATCATCTCTATTTTTGAATGCGTGTTTTTTCCTCTGCAGGGAGAAAGTGATATAAAGAAAAGAGACAAAAGGAGATAAAGAAAAAGGAAGAGATTACATAAAAAGACAAACAGAGCTGAGAAGATCAACGCTGCGCTAAGCTCAGATCTTTAATACCTCTGTCTGTCCATCTATTTGTCTCCAGGCTCAAGCTCTGATACGCCCCCAACAACACAACAACACATGATACATTACTAATTGGAAAGAGATTGATGTTTTTTCGAAAAGTCACCCGCTTCCCAGAAAACCAAAATTAATCTCTCCATCCAAGTGTGTGTATGTATGTGTGTGTATGTGTGTGTGTGTGTATCTTGGGGCTTAGCAAAAAACACTGTTCATATCCAGCAGGGCTGGATGTGTTAGCACACAATCAGTTTATAATCCTCATGTGTAGTGAGGAGTTTTAGCCTGAGGTGACCCAGTGCCACCCAGACTGACCATAATACATGTTGAACTTATCAGTTCTTTCAGCTTGACAACCAAGAGTTTGTGTCAGTATTTATTTTATTAATTTATGTATTAGACTATATTCTCATTTGTAATGCTCATACTCTCTAGGGTTGTAAAAATTGTATCATTTTGGGCTGCAGAATTAAATATTAAAGCACTTACATGTCCCTGACTACCATAGCATCCTCCAAGGCTCCCTCCGCCAACAGGGCACGGATGAGGAAGTCATAAGGAGCAGGGCCGAATGCCATGCCCCTTTTATCTGCATCCTTCAGCATCCCATAGGCTTCTGGAGGAAGAAATTAAAAGGAGTAGAGAAGGAGAAGAAGAAGAAGAAGTCAGAGGTTGGACAAAGAGAAAAAGCAGAATCATGGACCTTGTAACGTATACTGTTAAACATGTGGCTACAGTAGAGGAATGGTTTTGAATGCTTATATCCTCTGTTGTTAAAGCATTAGTTTCTAGTTGGAGTCTGAGTGATGATGAATTATTTGAGTCTCCATAAAGCAAAATATTTGCTCATACAGTTTACACTGATACAAATTCATCTTTAAACAAAAACAACTTTTGGTCATTTTTAACTTAATAATTAGTTATATAATTTCACATACTGTATATAAATCAACTATAAAGCAGCCTTCCAGCAGCTCCAGTAACAGTGCCATATATAAATCCTACTGCAAGCCACTGCCAACCCAGTGAATGGAAGTCAAAGATCATAAACACTTTCCCTTGATTTGGAACTAGAGTTAAAAGCCGACTGTGTTGCTGACTTATAATCATCTCACTTCAACTATAAGCCCATGTTGCAGATTGTGCTGTATGATCGATTAGCAATTATTTAGATACTTAGATTACATTTATAAGCTGAAAATATATTGGGGCTAAAGATGTTTTGTGTTTAAAATCACACATTTCCCTTACGTTTGGCCTTGCCCTTTTTGCACAGGGTCAACAGCTGGACCTGGTACCCAGCACCATTTTCAGCTGGGGTTGGAAGGTCTTTGGTTTCTGCTGTCTGCAGAAGCTGTTGCTGGACTTCCTTTGTGTCGGCAGCTTTTTGGTACCACGTCTAAAAATGACACAAGGAGGGAAAAAAAAAAAAGGATAAAACTCAGTATGATGTTTGCATCACAACGCAGCTACATCCAGCATTAGAGCATGTATACGTGTTCAACTGTGTGCATGCAGTGAGCTGTTGTGTGTTTGAGTGTGTGTGACAGTGCAATAATGCTGGGCCAGCAGGGCAGGGTCCCATAATGCTCGGTCACCCATATAGCAACATGGGGAGGGGGTTAAGCTGTATTGGCTGGGGGCAAATTAGGCCTGGCACCCCAAGGGCAAAAAGGAAAGTGTGTGTGCCTTAGAGAGTGTGTGTCAGAGCGGGGGTGTCAACCTAAGAGCCCCAGGGGTCACTAAGTTCATCGCTCCAGGCAACAGCAATCACTTCCTGTCTCATCACGCTTCAGGCTATTGGAGCACGCATGTGTGTGCAAGGCTAAACTGAGAAAAAAGCAACAAGGAGGAAAGCAATCTCATTTTATTTAAAGAAAAAATATTCGCTGTTTATTTTTTACATATTCAAATTCTGTCCGTTATGATTTTTGTCTTTTAGGCTGAATATAGTTGAGGCTTTTATGTTGAACGTGGACCCCAGGAAGAGTAGCTACTACATCTGAGGCAGCTAATGGGGATCTGGATCAAGGAAAATGGAATATGTGCATAAATAAACTAAGAATCCAGCGGCAGCCATACGGTGGCATTTAGCTGCTGGCTAAATTAGTCGGGCATTAAAGATTTACAGACAGATCAAGCTGTAACTCCTTTCACCAGCCAGTCGCTCTGATTGACCACACTTCAGATCAGAGCTGCAATCCTGTTTCCTCTGCATGTAATGAACAGAGGCTTAAAGTGGAGTGGGGTAGTGGCTGGGTGGGGGTCTATATGTAGAGAGCAGCTGGGGGTCACTTTTTATGATTAGAGGTTGGGGTCTGTTTTCTCTTTGATTAATCCATGCAGTGTGGAATTAAGTAAGAAAGAGATCACTGAATTTAAACAATGGGATTCAGCCTAGGTTTATATTTGGCAAATCTATGCAACTCAGATAAATATCTTTACTTAACAAATGCATTAAAAATACACCTGACTACACTCACAATGAACACCATCTTCATTTTATACATTGGCTTTTGGCTCTGCGCGCGCTGGATTACTTCTGTGTATACACGTCATGCATCCTGGTAAGACTGTAATTTATGATTATATGCATTATTGCATGCTTTGATTCATTTGTGAAATGTCAGTAATTGTCCAAATTATTAAATCAAATGTTCTCAAGTCCACAGCTCACAGTGACATCTACAAACTGCTTGTCCTACATTAGCAGCTTCCAAGCACAAAGGTTTCAACAACATTAAACAAAACAATGAAAAAGTAAACACTGACAAATTATATAGAAGCTAAAAAAAGACAATTGTCTTTTTTTTTTTTTTATAAAAGTCCGTACAAATGATTCTTGCATCAACACATCATTGCATGGCTGTAACAAAGGGTCGCCAGGTTTGTTTTGTGTTATACTTGAGGACAGAAATGCATGCACAGGCAGCATTGTGATTTGTGTTAAACCATCAGTGCTGCCTGCTTGTGTGTTATGTTTGACCTCAGGCACTTTAAGAGTCCTCCAGAGCTCTCGGGAATTTGCTCTCAGCTTTATCTGCTCTTCATTTTTCCCCCTTTAGGAACCTTCTGGCAGTTATTCCTCTGAATAACAGATCCATCTAATGAATGTTAGTCTAATGTAAAGATTATTTAAGGGGGTTTTACCTCAGGCACCTCGAAGGGCACCTTCTGGCCGTTGTTCTTCAGGATGTCTGCCAGAAGACGCAGGGTTCTCTCTCTGGGAATAATGTTATCTTCCTGCATCTTTGTCCACAATGCTTCCGCCTTCTGCCAGTTGTTTGTGTTATCTGAAAACAAGAGCAAAAAAGGAGGGGGAAAAAGAAAAGGTGTGTTCTTATGTCATTTTGTAAAAGGCCACGACAGACTGGTTGAAGTTCTGCAGCAAAGAGTAATTTCTGACAGGGCACTCCATGCTGAGGGAGGGCAATCCAAGATCTAATCTGATCAGCTGTCTGACCCTCAACTATGCTGTAATTTAGGAAACACACTAACAAGTATGTGTGTGTGTGTGTGTGTGTCTGTGTAAGAAGGTTAGGTTTAATGGGTTGACAATCAGCTTTAACACTCCAATCACAGCTGTTATCTGCTCTGCTCTCCACTGCAGCAATCACACCATGTCTTCACCTCTTACTTCTGACTGATCCCATTCTCCTTCACACATACATGCACGCACGCACGCACGCACGCACGCTAAGAGAAATGAAAATAAAAACAGAAACAAACAAACCATAACAGACAGAGAGGGAGAGAGAGAAAGAAACTTACAACAAAGACGGAGGGCGTAACTGTACATCTCGTCTCTGTCACACTCAAACAGCTTGGCTGTCATGTCCACCATATGCTCCAAGGCCTCCAACTGTACAAACAAACACAACAACATAAAATCCTTGTTAGAATTTTTGTAGTTTTCTTTTTTGTCTACCTTTGTATCTGTGGCCTTGATTGGTTCAGCATGTGTGTGTGTGTGTGTGTAAGAGAGCGAGTGAGTGAGAGAGCGAGAGAGAGAATGTGTGTGTTACCTGGTTGCCTAAAATGCATTTCTCTGCAAACCACTGAAGGCGCCCCGGCCGTGCCCTCATTCCTGGGGTCTATAAAAAGAAAGAAATATTGCTTGGTAAAAAAAAAGAAACTGTCAATGTCAGTTGTCCATTGAAAATTTAAAAAAATATTTCCAGATCAACGATTGATTTGTTATTTCTCCAAATTGATAAAATAATACATACATCTTAATCCCTGAAATTCACATGTTGTATTTAGCAACAACGATCTTTATATCAAATCAACATCACAGTTCAACAGGATCTGAAGAATGACTGACAATTTAAAGGTCCATGAATTCAAGGTAAATTTAATAATGCATTATCCATTTTGAGTGTAAATTCTTATTGATCCACACAAATCTACGAAGCCTTCTAAATTACTTTCAGTTTGTATACAACAACTGTAACCTACTGAGCTGTTAAGGAATAAACGTGTATATAGAACATTTTGAAACTTGAAATTCATCTGCAGAGGGACCTTTTACACAAATGTGGTGTTTTTTTTTGACAATCCTCAAGTGCATACAGGCAAGAGGAACGTGAAGGCTATGTTTATGTGGCCTTGAGTTGATATTTTATTCTGTGGGTACACGAAGGCCACAAGGAAGAGCATTTCTACATAGATAACACAACTGGCGTACAGTAAAATACAAGAGTCTCAAACATGCTTTTTGCACTAGAGCTGCAAACAATAGATTTTTTTTTTTTTTTTACCATCAATAAGTCTGTTGTTTATTTTCTCTGTTTTTGTGGTTTATGACGTTTAAAGTGAAAATCCTCACGAGCACCCAAAGCTGAAGGTGTTTTCTACAAAAGAAGACATTCCCTGAATCGATCAGTGTACAAAAATATATTTAATATAATATATATAACACACTTCATATTCATATATTTTGAATGTCTATAATTCGAAAGTATTTCACATTTTTTACTCTGTATATGCATTTTGTCTTTGCTGAACCGTCACTATAGTAAAGGCTGAAGGCAATAACAGCGTCTCCAGTACACTGCAACAAAACTGATTATGCTGCTAAGTGAGAATAACAGAAATTGACCTTATAGTGAAGAAAATCTTCTTAATAAAAAAAACTCAACTGGAAGATAAATATTACTTTGAGGACGCAAAACAGCAACATCAAAATAGATAACAAATAAATCAAACTGTGGGACTATGGGAAACAAAACATATCATTTTATTTTATTGTTCACTGTTATTTATATACGTATCAAACTCTCATCCAAAATGTCTTGGGTAGAAAATAGACCTTAAGATTATTTTTGTTCCTCTAAATGTTGAGCCAGGTCACAGCAGCAGAGACTGCAGCGGTCAATCTTAATGTTCAGAATTCAAAACAGATCACAGAACAACAGATTTAGATTTAAAAATGTCCTGACTACAAAGCCCACACAGTCATAAATAGTTTTGTATTTTTAGGAGATTTGCTGTGATTTTAGGACAAAAGTGATACGCAGATAGACAGCGTGTGTGTGTCCTGTCAAATAAGGGCTGACATAGATTGATCTGCAGGCTTGTGTAGCTGAGATTTAGCCTGATACGTGGAGTGACTAGATGATTATTATTATGGACTAACAGTGATCAGGATTTCATCTGTCTCTTGGGGCTTTGATACAATCTGAAAAAGACTAGGATTGAGAAATGTTGCCTGCCCTCTCTTCCTGGTAATCTGGTTTGGGGGGGGGGGAGAAGAAGGGCGAGAGAGAGACAGAGCGATCTGCCAGGATGTTAATCTGAACAGGGATCAACTGCGCTCAATCCCCGCTGGCCTCTTTGATGGGAGCCCGTCATACTGCTAGAGGGAGGGGGGAAAGTCAAGAAAAGAGGGGCTTCATCCCTCTCTCACCACCATCTCTCACTGCCGTCATCCTTTCCTCTTTCAATCCCCACTTCTCCCAATCCCTCTCCTCTTCCTCCAAATCTCCCCAGCTCCAACTCTGTCTTTTTCCCTGCATCTCCATCCCTCCATCCAGCCCAGGCGAAGGCATTATGTTCTTACCCAACGAGCCAAAGGGACAAATTAAAATGTGTTGCACTCTCTCTCTCTCTCTCTCTCTCTCTCTCTCTCTCTGTCTGTCTAATCTTCTTAGAGACTAAGGCCCCAGTGCAAGTGCTCCATCTTTTTGCCTCCGATTCCCTTTACTTGGTAAAGTCTTGCAGGCTTGCACATCAACTTGTGCGCACACACGCACACACACACACACACACACACACACACACACACACACACACACAAACACAGCAATGTGTTTGGGATTTTGAATCCGTCAGGACAAATCTCCCTAATCTGAGCAGAAAACAAAATCATCAGAAATAAGACGGCACATAATTTTACACACGCATGGGACGATGGATCAAAAGAATACAAAGTAGAAACAAAACAAAACAAAAAAAACAGCACGGACACTCTGGTTTTCAAAAAAGATCAGGGAAAACTGTCATGAGGTCAAGCTTATGAGGACATTCCTCTGACCCAGGCACAAACAGACTCAGACAGGCTGAGTGCATAAAGGCCGTCACTTTGAGCCTTGTGGGGCCTTCAGATTGCTAAAACATCGTCTCGAGTTTCTCTCTCCCCTTTAAGTGCATGTACACAATAAAGAAAAAGACGGGGCCGACCTTGGCTCACCTCCACTTAACAAACCCTCTCCATCTCAATTCCTAATGTTCTAATTCCACTAATCACCTGGCCACTTAGTCCACACACACGACCAAACCCCTCTCCCTAACACAAAAAGACATAATGGCTCACCACTCTTTAGCAACACTACCTAACCTTGACCATCACACACATATGCGTGCCGTGATAATAGACCGGGCCACCTCACATCCTCTACCTAACCTGACCATTTAGCACAAAATTGGCCACCTTTCTCTATCATTACATTTAATTAGCTGTGATTAATCAGCTGCCAATTATACCAAACACAGCCTAAAGTGAGACACCACTCTGGGCGGCCACTTGACGCTCTCACAGCGGAAAAAAAAAAAGTATTTGTGTGGTTTGTGTGTGTGTGTGTGTGTGTGTATAAATATTTAAGTGACAGATAATATTCTTTTGTAGTGTAACCCTGAGCTCTATATCCATTGTCTTGAAAGTTTAATGAGTGAAAGTTCAGAAGTAAACTTTCTGTTTAAGAGACTTTGTTCTTAACATCAACACAGCTCTGAAACATGTCATGTAAGTGATTATCCACATTTCTACTCATTTTATTTTACTTAAGGGTCAAATTTGCAAAATGTCCCTAACACTGAGATGTCAACACTTTTAAAGATGCCTTATTAATACTATTTAAATTAAAAAAGGATGAAATGCCAATGCTTTACAAGTAGGATGTCACTAGAGCAGAAAAAGGAAGGTTATGTTAACTGACTTTAGTTTTAACATCCTTCAGCTAATTGTTTTGGTGTTCCGGACTTGTTTTGCACATTTGGTTGACACTCATACTGCTCATTGCAATGCTGGCAGCAATTTTCAGCCTTAAAAAAATAACAATAACGGTGCCGGATAGCCTAGTGGGTGTGTCCTACAGGTACATCCCATTTGCAGACGTTACAGCTTATTTAAGAGTGCAAAGAGGCCCTACAAACTCACTGTTGGTTTTGTCTCAACTCTCAGATGTCTGCTGCTTTGGACACAAGCGTCTGATTTGAAACTAACATTCTAACATGTCAGAAAAGCTGTATCATGTATTGTCTTTTAAAGGTGAAGATCATAATTTCTAAAAAGTGAAAATGAGTTACTTGTTGCACTGAAAGTCTTGAGTTGAGTCTGTTCACTGCTGATGCTCTGTTCATATTGTATCATTTAAATATCCTCAACTTGATACTGAGCATTTATGAACTGTACCAAAACCAAACAGATGTGGGTGAAACATTTCAGCTTGTTGACATCATTCACAACATGTACGACTATGGTCCATTTGCAATCTCACACATCTCTTGCATGCAGCTGACTCGCTGCTATAAGTAGGATAACAGGCACACAATACAGCAGAAAGGGGAATGAGAGCCACAATAACAACATGCAGATAATATTTAAGAGGGCTTAGAAACCCTCAAGAGGGACAAATCCCTCTTTTAGAGCAGACTAGGACACGAGAGGGCAGAGTCAGAGCGGGGAAGTTAAGGTATTTTATTTCTCTCTTGTTCTCATCCTGATCAGACAACATAATGGCCTTGTTTCCCCTTCATCTGATGTCAGGCTCATCCCTTCTATTCGTTCATTCATCAATCTCTCTGTCCTGCTATCCAGTCCCTGACCGCCCTGCCGTTTATCCATGTGAAAATCGCTTCTTATCTGCCTGCTTTGCCTCTCTCCTTTTCTCACACTAATCTACAGAGCTTATAGAAAAGACTTAAGATGAGAAAGATATAAATATTCAGAAAATATTCAGGTCAGATGAACCATGAGAACAAAAGGGTTTGGCAATTACAGCCTGCATGTCCTCTGTGGCTCATGACGGCTTTGTCCATTTTGTCCTGATTTTTACTGAACTTCTTTATTTTTTTTTTTATCAGGTAGCTCTTTATCAGATTGAGCATCATAATTCTGGTATAACTTCTATTAAGTTAATAGATAATCCTACACTTTACCTTCTTAGGGGCATTATGCATTATGTGATGTCACATTATATGATTATTTTTCATCCTTATCATGAGTCACATATCCTTGTTTCGCATATCAAATTGTTAGTTGCCCTGTGATTCTGAATCATACTTCACAGGATTCCATATTCTGGACTACAAATGTGGCTCAATTGGCAAGAAACTGTTCAAATTGTGCAAAAGAAAGTATTCAGAGAACTCAAACCTGTTAGTTACTTTTGTGTACTTTTTTTTGGGGTGCTTACCTCAACGATTTTGCGAGCTTCACGGTAGCGGCCCGTCTGCAGGAAAGCAAAGAATAGGTCATACAGCATGGTCATCTCTCCGCGCTCCTGACTCACAAAGTCCATGGCTAGAGAGAGAGAGAGAGTGAGAGAGAGAGAGAAACAGACCAAAAAGACAAAGCAGAGAGGTCATGAATAAAAATGCCTGCAAAGTGAACAAACACACCTCACACTTAATCTTTTCCTACTGATTCCATTATTTGGCACCAAGTCCCACACAAAAAGCAGCCATATCAAGACTGCTCTCAAACAAACACACATAAGTCCCAAATGAAAGCCTAAGCCCTCATTGTGAACTTGCTAAAGCGCTCTGCTCAGCATTAAGTGCTATCTCTGTCCAGCAGCTTCAGCACAGGTAATATGCACACACAAACACACTGCAAAACTTTCAGTTATACAAATGGACCTGCACATTCAGCGGAGCGGAGGAAGACAGAATAATCCCAGTTCTCTGCTGTCATCTGAAGGCGACAGCGAGAACAATGTGCTGAGATTTTTCTTATGAGCTTTAGCCATTTATAAGGAAATACATTTTAAGATCTAATGTAGACAAGTTGTAGACAAATCACCAACATTTATTTTAAATCCTCTCTATGCAAACTGTACATTAAAAGGGGATGCAGCCTTTTCAATTTTAAAAGTGAGGCTAATGGGAAAGAGCTTTAAACATGCAGTTATCCTAATGGCCAGTAACCAGACCATCAGCAATGAGATTGTTTCTAAATAGTAGGTTTTAATGCTGGCAGTGGTAACAACTAGGTGTCAGATGGAGTGAGTCACAGTGTGATGTCAAAAGCAACTTCTTTATCATTTTCCACAGCAAAGATTCATACTCAGCGAAACATTAGACTGAAGTGGAATACGACGTTTAACAAGAAAGAAAATTTGTACAGGATAAAATCAGCAAAGAGTAAGACACTGCTTTGTCCACGGGGGGCGCCAACATCGAGAGGACTGAAAGTTCCTCACAGGCGCTTTAACAATTAAAACTTTAGATTGCAATGCTGTTTAGTGGTAATCTGGTATCAACATCGCTGCTGCCTCCATTTGATTTGATCATACTGCTCATCCTCTTCAATGGCACCCAGTTTGATGTTTATCCTTTAAATTTTGGGTGTCACTCTTTGTTGCCACCACAAGGACCTGTCATCTAGGATACAGACTGTGCCAAACTATTCACCCTATTTCTGCCTCCAAGAAACAAGATGGTGTTGACCAAAACTCAAGGCTTCAAATCATTAGCCCCCAAACTAGTGGGTGACGCCACAGCTGCCTTTGTCTATTTCTCGTATAAAGGCTATCATGCAAATTTGATTAATTGTCTTTTTCTCTTCATAGTCCCAGGTCCCTTTAGGGTAAAAGCCTGACTGATGACCTTTTCTTGTTTCATAATATACAAGTTGTTGCTCTGGTTGCTTCACACAAAAATAACTCTACATTTCATTTCTATGTTGATACTTGAACTCAAGATCTTTCAGCGAGGCGGGTCATACTTCTAGTGTGTTTTGAACCACTGAAGGCCAGTCTATTGGATGGTTCCAGTTGATATCTGTTTTCATTTTGGATGGTAATTTTTGAGTTGAATTTTACTATCAACACGCTGCAACAGCCTGAAGGATCGAGACAAGGTGCAGCTGGCTGCTGCACTCAACATGTGCTCACAAAGCTGTCAGGTGGAGTGTGACTCAAGGTTTAGGTCACAAGTCGTCCTTCTTTACTGTTTAACATGAGGGAGTGGGAGAAAGATTCAGCTGTAATTTCAAGATACACACACTGGTTTAAATGTCAGCCTCTGTCAGACAATCAGTGTTAAGAGTCATTTTGTTTTTGCGGGCGCTGAGAGGGTCTGTCACCTATCATGAGGAATGTAAGAGACAAGGGTGGGAAGTGGGATTTGGGGCGCGCTGGTGGCGCAATGGTTAGGGCGCGCGTCCCATGTGTTGAGACCCTCGTCTCGAGCGGTAGGTCCGGGTTCGCTTCCACCCGTGGCCCCTTTCCGCATGTCATTCCCCCGCTCTCTCTCCCTGGTTTCTGACTCTATCCACTGTCCTCTCTCTGCATTAAAAGGCACGAAAAGCCCAAAATAAATCTTTAAAAAAAAAAAAAAAAAAAAAAGGATGGGAAGTGTGGGTGGATTAAAGGGGAGGTAAGGAGGTCAAGAGGTGCTCGACAGTACAGTTTTAACCTTTACGCGCTTTAGAGCCACTTGCTGCTCCCGCAGTACATTGAACTTGACCTTTTCCCCCGTGCTTCTGCCGACACACAGGGAGCCTGCTCAAAACATGATCTGCCACGTCCTCAAAACATGACCCTGGTCTCAACATCTCTCACTCTCTGGTACCCTTACATATGCAAGGAATTGCTGGCACTTGAAACGTGGGTTAATCCAGAGCTCACAGACATACACGTAAATAGTAAATGTTTAAAGCCAACTAGGAGGGGTGAGTCTTTAAAGAAAACAGGACAAGGACTTATATGTGTGTGTGTGTGTGTGTGTGTGTGTGTGCATTAATGTTGTAAAGGTTGGGGGCTGGGATGCGAGGGATGAGGTTTGTGTAAGAAGAATGAATGGGATATAAATTCACATTTCTTTATATTTATTTTTCAATATTTTATCTTTGTGTGTCTTGGGATATAAATATATAAATGTATCATGTGATCCTGATTTCACTCTTGAATAGTGTACAATAAGTCCTGTGTTGTTGATGTTATTTATTTATTTTTATTTTATATTTTTTTATTTTCTACTACTCTTTTATTTGTGTCCTTGCTTTTATGCTGTGAGCTCGAGGTCAGTGTAAATGAGGGAAACGTCAGTGTCACCCGAGTTAAAATAAAGTTTTTGAATTCAATTGAATTTTGATGTGATAAACATTTTCTTCCTTCTCTCATGAAGGATCCTGGACCTCAAAGTTGTAAAAAGACTTTAAGGGACCAACGTTACTATGAAAAGTACCGGTGTGGTAAACTGATCAGGTTGTCAATATATCTTCTTTTGAATTTTTGTTTATTTGTTTGTTAAGATCCCCATTAGCATTACATTCTAGAAAAATATGTTTATAAACAAAAATAATATTTCTAAAGCTGAAAAGGTAGTAGAATGTTAAACCTTTCTGCAGCAGAGCCGTGTCTCCTTTCTCCACCAGACCAACAATG
The DNA here is from genome assembly GCF_963930695.1 of Labrus bergylta. NCBI lineage: Eukaryota > Metazoa > Chordata > Actinopteri > Labriformes > Labridae > Labrus > Labrus bergylta. The sequence goes on along the minus strand of NC_089204.1, from coordinate 18,021,383 downwards.
ATGTCGTGGATGCGAGGCAGTTGCTTGTAGCGCTTCTGACACTCCAGCATTGCTTCTAGGGCTCCGGCCAGGTCGTCACTGCAGGCATGTCCACACACACACACACACAAAGAGAAGGAGAGAGCGCAGGGAGCATGTTAGATGTCATATCAGTGCAATTAGTCATTTACAGGATTGTGTCTGTAGAGAATAGAGAGTGTATCACTCGTGGTCAGACCTGTGACCTTCTATTGGAGCACGATGAACCCTTGTAACAATACAAGCCTTTGAATTCATGACAGCACAACTGTGGGTGATGAAGCCTTTTGGCCCCAATACATCATTCTCTCACAATCAGGTGCACTCTCGCACATCTGTCTGCAAGAGGCTAATGTCTCTCTGGACAGGCTTTTAAATGGGAAGCAACGCAGCAGACAAAAGGACTCAACTGATCTTTGCCCTCTCCGCTCGGCTCCTCTCGCGCCGACAAACTTCTTGCTCTTTTCTCCTCTTTTGTTCTCTCCGACCCCCTTTAACCCAACCTCATTTCCTCTTCTCTCATTTCCCTTTCCCCCCTCTTCTTCTGCCGTTCACTTTCCTTCCTTCTCTCCTCACCATCTTCCTCTTTGATTTCACGCTGTCAGCCGATGACCTTGCCCCCCAGCTGAGCAATTTATCAGAAATATGGCAACAACATTACTCCCAACACAAGCTCCCAGCCTTCCGCTCATGTCAGCCCTTCCCGGGTGGACGTACAAACAAAGGGGTGCGTAAAGGGAGGATGAGTGTGCCTGATGGAGTGATAACAAGAGAAGAAGAGAAAAAGAGTCGGAAAAAGGAAGCACCAGAATGAGAGGCTGAGAGAAGGGGAAGGGAGAGAGACTACTTCAATCCTCTCTATTGTGACAGCGCTGCCATCAATCTGCTGATTGGGTAATTACCATGTCAATCACGCAGAGGTCAAAGCAGATAGGGCACCCATGGGGGAGGCAGGAGGGGCAGTGTAAGTGAGTGAAAAAGAGACGGATGGACGGCGCGTGTGAGAGACAGAGATTGCAAGGGAACAGGTATAATTTCTGGAGTGTTCTCTCCTCTAATCAATTAGACAAGTGGGTAAGAGAAATATGCCCAAAAGGAGCAACAATGCGGAATAAAAAAAAAAAAAAAAAAAAATACTCTGACCTTGAGTTTGGCTTCTGTGAGGCAGAAGCATGAGAGAGCGATGGAGGGAGGAGGAATGGAGTGATTGGGGTTGGAAAGGTAAAGAGGTCCACTAATTGATATGAAGAGGGACAACATTATTCGGCAGCGCCAGTCAAGAGGCTGTTCAACGACACAACAGTCTGATTGAACAACGTACAAGAGAGTCCAACAGATTTTTTTAAATGAGAGAAAGAGCGTGGAAATGGATCAAGACCACCAGAAGGGGGGGGGGGTGTCATGGGTGGGTAGTTTTCTCCAAAATGAGACAAGGGCGAGAACAAAAATGAGACAACTGTTTGCAGATGACGTAAAATGGCACTTTTTTGGTCTAGTGTGCATAGTTTTGTACTTTTTAAATCATGTTGGAGCCTTGTCATGTTGTTTAAAAACTTTCTCCACACTTGGTCTATCTACCTTATCAAATCCTAGCAAAAGCTCCACCGCTATTTATTATCCCCCCTTCCAAGTGAGACAACTAAAAAAAAAAGAAAAAAAAAACATCTCATCAATTAAAAAAAAAAAAAGAAAAAAAAAAAAACGGCCTGGCGTTGCAATTACACCCCCTACCCTTCCTTCCTGCTCCCCCTCTCTGCCCACAGATCCACCCCAAAAAAAGAGCTAAGGATGTCGAAAGATGGATAATTTCCCCTAGGTACAATTTAACTGTCACTTTGCGTTGCCATTTACTGGGGCGCACAGCCCTGTTAATGTCCTCAACTTTGCATGTCAGCCACTTTCCAGCCAATTAAGCCCTGAAAAAAAAAAGAGTGCTTTGCTCAGTGGAAACCTGAAGGATTAGACAAGGAAGCTCATTTTGTCTCGTCTCATCTCACCCCCCACTCTTCTTCTTTTTTTTTTTTCTCCCCGTCTGTCCCCCTCTTTTGTTCAGAGGAGATGGGCAGGCCTGTTATCAAGACACTGTCTTTATAGGGGGAGGACGAGGTGTCTGTGTCGAAACGCAAATGAGATGGTGATCATGACACCACTAGCACGCAGTTACATGTGCTAAAAATGGCACTTACTGATGTTCATGCCACTGCAGCCACAGGTGTAAGTTTACAAGATGTAGCTAAACCCCTAAACTCTGTGTAGAGGTGTGTGTGTGTGTGTGTCTGTGTTAATGTCATAACATGTTCTTCAAACTGCATTTATTGATCATTTTGGCAAATTAGGTGTAGTTGAACATGCTAACAATTCAACATTTAACATATTTGTTTTTAACTAATTCAATTTAGGTGTGGCAGTGAAACAGTCAAATGAAGTATTACTGTAGAACCAAATATTGCCATGGAGACCAGGCACTGTAATGTCCATGTTGACTGCAGAATATAGCTGCTTTACAAAAAAAAAGTCCCAACCACATATCTGGAGGTTCTGCTAACTGCTCAAGGCTGCTATAGCCCTCGCCACCTGCACCGACCATGTTCCAGCAGACCTTTAAACAACAGTTAGCAAACATACTGTATCTCTACACACAACAACATTAGCATCAACGTAGAAATGTACTGCTGGAAACGAGAACGGTTTACTACAATTTTTTTGTCTTTTCAGCTCTGTGTTGGTTTCCACCATCTTCTGTAGGAACATTTGGCTCTTCAGCGGCCTAATGCTTAACTTTTTACAAAGAAAGATATTTTTCCTGTCTTCTACTTGGTTGTGTACAGGGCAGTGAGACTTCTTCTTTCATTGATCTACTCAGCATTCAGGTTCATTTTTTTTTTGGGCTTGTGGAAAGTGGGGGATGACGTGCACCAAATAGCGTCCAACTGAGCTAAACAAGCGTCCCACATTCACCTTTTTCTTTTCTCACGTTTTAGTTTCCAACTATGCATATTAGCAGCTGAAGGCCCTATCTTGTTTGAGGCCTTACTTACACTCTTTATTCACAAAAAAAAAAAGTAGGAAAGAGTGGAATTGAAATGATTTTCTCCCCGTCCACTTCTACCCCTCCACAATCCTCCAATAATATCGTCACAATTACTGTCTTATTATACACGTCCTGCCCGCTCTTCATTTTGTTGACTCATTAGCATTTCCTGTCACTGATGATCATTCCCATAAGGAGGTGGAAATCTTAGTAGCCTGCCAGCTAGCGTAGTAGCAGGTTTACCACACACACACACACACAACACTGAGCGTACGGGCATGAAAGCTAACTGGGCGGCGCATATGATGGGCTGTCAAGGGCTAATCTGCCGGAGAAGTGTTCATTAAGTTATTAGTGCTGGCGCAGCGATGAGACGGGTGCAGGCGGGAGTGACGCCTTGCTTTGTCCTCTTTCATCGCTTTCCTCCCTCCCTTCTTCTCCCGACAGTCTGTTTGTCCGATGACTGACGGAACTAAGAGGTGGAGACGTATTGATGAAGATAAACGATGAAAAGAGAGAAGAGAGAAGGGAGCACAGAGACAGACTCCGATAGATGGTAAAAGTCAAATGTTGTGGTGCTCAAACCTGCCCTGGGGCTCTGCGGAAACTACATGTTTTGTCGAATCTGCTTTATTGTCCCTAAGCATTTCCCAGTTTGAATTCAGCATCACAAGGCAAAAAAAAAAAAAATATTGAATTAATTATTTCAAAAGTGTTTCAAGGCATTCAGCCATTCAGGGATTATCTCACTCTTGCAGTGAAGAATCTGATAAATTTAAAGTAGAGGGGAAAAAAAGTTAAACTTGAAAGGAACTAAATGCCCCCAGACAAACATCAACCCCATGTACAGGTTGAGTACAACAATCAATCTAAAATGTATTGACTATTTCCAAGCCTTGAAACCCATCCAGTTAAAAATAAATAAAAACAAGACAGATGACGGTTAAATAGCAGCAGTTAGGTTGTTCCCTTGTGATTGTGCCATACTATCATTTGGAAAAAAAAGTACAACTGGCACTTGATTTGTGAACAGGACTGAGGTAAGCTTGTGTGTGCATGTGGTGTGTGTGTGTGTGTGCGGCTGCTGTTGATGACCCAGGAGTAAATTAGCCCGCTAATCTCACAGAAGCAGTGATTAACGGGTGAACCTGGAAACTCTAATTTGTGCCAGAGAGCAGACTTACAGCAAAACAAACAGCGGCAGGGGACCACGAGTGTATGTGAGCGCCTGAGCGTGAGTGTGTGTATTTTTCCCAGGCTTCATGTGCAAAGGTCTACCTCTGCTGCAGCATGCACACTAGAGGTAAACAGTGTGTATGAAAGCATGAGCCGTGTGTGTTGTGGCTGGCCCCCAAATGGCGTACTGCGCCGTTGTGGTAAATCCAGTAATTAGTGCTCTGTACATAATTAACATGCTAATGAGTTGATCTACTTAAAAGCTGTTCTGACAAATAAGCACACACATGCACACGTACTGAATGATACACACATGCCGAATGGAGTCGAGGGGTGAAGCAGCACCAGTGACCCCGCAGCCAGTGTTTGGTAACGTTCATTTGCATTTTTTGCATTACGGGAGGAAGCATCGATGGCCATCTCTTTCACCACACACACACTTACACCTTGGAGTACAGTGGTGGGTGTTTTAGGGGATCAGGGGTGGGGGCTCATGGGAGAGGTTGCAGCTGGCTTATCCTCAAACAAACAAAAAGCTGGCTCTAACACTGCGCACACACACATGCACACACACATAAATGAGCAATTTCCACATCCTCTCTCTGTCTGAATCGCTGACCCAGAATGTAACCTCGGCTATGATCATAGGGAGGGATGAGTGACTCATTGAGACACACATACATACACACACCTGGCAACTGGATTTGGCAGATATAGATGCAAATCTGACAACAAGATTGAGCTGGTTGGCTGGTTTATGGCAGACTCAAGCCACAGAAGTAAAACGTACTAGTAAACAAGTTGTGGTTTAAACAATAAATCTGTGTATACATGGTACAAAAGTGTGTTTGTCTGTGAGTTTGAACCAGGGATTTCTTATTTGTAACACACTCAGGGTTCTCTTTACCGTTCCAGGTGGACAGTGATCAGGACTGAGCACAGATTGGCAGAGGGCTTGGCCAGTCCGAGGGCGAAGATGGTGTCCAGCAGTAGTTGGATTGTTTGGGCGCTGCCCTTCGCCACGAGACTGTTGAGCATGTGGAAGAACAAGGCGGCGTGTGTGTCATTGACTGCCACGTCCTTCTCTTTCATCTCCTTCAGAAGGTCCAGCGCCTCTGTGATGGAGGAAGAGATGAGAGAGAGAGAGAGAGAGAGAGACAGAAAAAAAGGTTTATGTGAAGAAATGTCTGAATCGGTAAGCATTGCCAAACAACAAGTAGGGAGGCATCACTTTCACTTGAAGGACAGGGAGAGCTTTTAAGATGTGAAGACGAACGTAAAGGAGCAAAACACGAGGAGAAAGAGAGATAATGTGGAAGGAGGAGGAGAGAGAAAGCGAGATGTATGCAGAGCTCGTCTGGGAGAAGAGTAGGGTGTGTGAATATGATAAAAGGCCCCTTTAGCTAATTCCATGTGGGGAAAACAAACCCATATTAAAACAGCATTTTGCACCCAGCAGGGATGCAAATGCAACCCCATATAATGCCAACTCTGTGCTAATTGCTACTTGCGGTTTTCTAAACGAGACTACAATTACCAGACCCCTACAATGGAGGCCGGCTTTTTGCCGTGGCCGTGTAGAAAGCACTTGGGGGGCTAAATTATAGGTATGTGGCGATGAGGGCCCGCCATGGCCCCCGTGACACCTTGGTAAGCGGGCTGAGGGGTGGATCAGTTTGGTCAAGTCCAGCCCGTAATGGAGGGCTTTTTACTGGGCCACGCGCCCATCTGGCTAACACGAGGGGCTAAATGGTGAAAAGGATGTGCGTGTGTATTTGTGTGTATATGTGGAGTATCAGGGTAAGGTAATTAAGATGCGTTTACTGTCTATTTAGACAGCTGCTAATGGGCTGACAGCGATACAGCCGCTCTCCACCACAGACACTAATCTATACAGCAAGACCAAGAGGAAGAGAGGAGATGGAGAGATGCACATACACGGAATAGATTTAAATAATGTGTAGAAAGCCTCCAACTGCAGGGTAATATGGCCCACTTGCTTTATATTCACTCAACAAAATCCATGCTGCTTATATTGGTGAACACTGCAGCAAACACAGAAAAGTAAATACAGTTGGAGGGTACAAAGCATGGGTCTAATAATACTTACACCCACTTTAGTAGCTGGTAATATAACAAAACCCCTTGAGCAGAAGTGTCACTCTCCACACGCAAAAAATACACAGTCAGACATGAAAAGTTGTGGGCCGAGGGACAGGGCTACTGGTGAGTGCTTTGGCATCCTAATTTCAGTCTGTCTCTCCATCGCTCCACCTCTCTGAGCCAGTTGTTTGTGGGGATGGGAACCAAAGGCTGTCACAGGTTTAATGGGACACAGGAAAATAGAGGAATAAAGGGTGGAGTAGGGGTGGCTGGCAATGGAGGAGTTACTGCTAGACAGACAGGGAGGACAATGAGAGGGGATGAAGCTTGTCAGGGGGGCCAGTTTTGGAAGCTGGATGGGAGCTTCAGGAGAGTGCTGCAGATGAAGAAAGGGTAAGACTTGAGGTACCTGGATTCTCTGGCACTATTGTATTGATGCATCACACTCTTATCACTGTGTGAGCTCCATGTCTGTAACTAACGCACCTTAATGGGCTTCAGGTGAGAACTCTGGAAGCAAATAGGTCCTTCTCATTATGCACGTACAAAGATTGCTGTACAAGCCGTTTACATTATAGTTCAGCTGCTGCAATATTTTCACTTCATTCAAGTTTGATTTCATTTAACTAAAGTTGTTATATTTTACACATTATTCTGAGCGCACAGTTTTCCTCCACTTTAAGATTAAGATATTCTTTATTGTCTTTTTCAAATGTTTTTATTTTTTTGCCCTATTGTAGTGATAGTGGATAGAGTCAGAAATCCGGGAGAGAGAGAGCGGGAAAGACAAGTGGGAAGGGAGCCACAGGTTAGATTCGAACCTGGGCCGCCCGCTTGGGCGACCGAAACATCTGTACATGAGGCTCCCGCACTAACCATTATGATACCAGCAGGCCTTCTTTATGAGGGAAATGTACCTTGGGCAAGGCACGAATTAGCTGTTTTTTGTTCAGCAGTGAGACAGCGGTAGACATAAAAGAGAGCTTCAACTAGATACTCCTGAACTTACCAGCTCTGTACTGTTTGTTTCTGCTTCTAATATAAATGTTTATAAAGGCTGCATGGTCACAGATGGTGGTATCAACATTTAATAATTGCCCTATAACGATCTGACCTGTAGTCAGGTCATGTTCGTCAGGTTAGATGCAAATTATTTTCACTCTCTGAGTCTCAGCGTCTCTCTCCATGCCGCCCTCCCTCTATCCTTCTATCATACCTCTCTCCATCACACTCTGACAGACCCGCTAATCACCGAAACCAATGGTTCAGAGCTGATCTGCACAAATGGAGCCAACACCGAAGCTAGCATCTCTCCATCCAACATCCAAACCCCTCACCCCCTCCTCCGTCTCCCTCCATCTCTCCCTTTATCCATTCGTTTAGTCAGTATGCATATCCATCGGCTCAGCCGAGCATTGTGGCCAGCAAAGCGAGCCAGAGAGCACACAAACACACACATATCAAAAGATGGGAAGGCAGACAGGCCAGGTAAACAAACATCACACAGTCCAATGGTTCATCAAATGTTGCATGACTGCTGCTGATGTCTCTTTCTCAAAACACACACACACACACACACACACACACACACACACACACACACACACACACAAGTCCAGGGCCACCTGAAGCCAGAACAAGTTGTGTTTACCAAAGTGGGAGGATGGACAGATGGAGGCAGAGGGGCAAGGGCAGGTCAGAGAGACACTTGGTGATAGAAGAGAGGTGTATTTAAAAATTCAAGGAGAGAAAAGGGGCTACAAAAAAGGGCCTTCAGTCTCATGATGCAAATATTTTTGAACATGGAAGGTTCACTGCATCGCAGAAACACATTCACAGATGTACACATTCCGGTATGAGAGATACAAGGAGGCGATGATGATAATAACAATTACAAACACAATAATAAAAGGTAATTATATTAGCAATATTTCTAAAGTTAGGCCTTTACATTGTTTTTCCCGCTGCCCTTTACTGTGGCTTTTATTTACAAAATAAGTTAAGTTCAGCCATCTGCACTGGTGTCGGAAGTGGAAATAATCTGGACAAAAATAAACCATGATTAATCTTAATCTACATCTTTAAATGAGTTTACATTGTGTTAAATACATTTTTACACAGTTATGTAGGTGTATGTGCAGTATAATTTGAGATGGAGTAGTGTAGCCAGCAACTCTAGTTAGGATGAACATGGAATATGTAACTAATGTAAAACACAGTATGAATGTTTAAAAAAAAACAAATTATATTACTGATTTATCCCAGCCATTTCTATTAAAATAAAATTACTAAAGAAAATGCTAGCTTTGGTTTTGCACCCTAGTCTGTTAGATATAAAACGACTTCTATTGGTGGATGACTTAAAGAATAAATGAATGGACAGATGTAAAGACAGATGTGCACATTGAAAGGACCACGATGGAGATAATTAGTGAGCAGCAGACGGAAATGAATCAGAGAGAAGAAGAAGAAGTATACAAGAACAATGGTGGAAGGAAGGTGACTTAAAGTCAAAGGAAAAGCAAAGTGAAAAAGAGTTGCAGAGTGAGCTGGGACGAGGGGCTTTGAACCAAGGGCAAAAAAAAAAATAAAGCCATTAGAGAGTGTGAAAAATACAGCGAGATGCCAGGAGACATGATCTTCAGCTGGGCCTGGTGCTTGCTGGGAGCCAGGCGGACCAGCGTCTGGGTGGGGACAGGCTAACATCAAGGTTAGCCATGTGTGCTAATGTGGCTGACAAGCGTCCCCTCCATATGCACACTCTGGCTAATGGCAAATGCGTAAGAGCTGCCTATACACACCCCAACACACACACAGACGGACACACCAACTGTAGTGCCCACCAAATGCCTTTTGCTTGAATTCACATGCAAATTTGCGTGTCCTGTGTGTGTGCGTGTGTGTGTGTGTGTGTGTTTGAAATGCTCAAGCACTTCGGCGGACATGATCTGCCATTAGCATCAAGGCGGATTTCAATAATTCTGGAAAAATACACACAGTCCTGTAATTTTCCCCCCTCTCTCATTTCTCAGTGACGCGGATGCAGGAGTTGGGGGGGGGGGGGGGGGGGGGGGGGTTGGCGGAGAATGAGAGAATGACATGCTTGGAGACAGACCGGGTCAGATAGAGAGACAGAGACGAAGACGGAGAGAGGGAGCGGATGGGAGGAGAGAGGAGGCGAGGACAGACAAGGGAAACATTTTGCCTGTCATTGTGTGAAAAAAGCAGAGCGGCAAAACTGATGGTAATTGGGTCTTCGATGGGCTGAGGGAAACCCACCGTGGCATTCCGAAAATGGCCTGCTAATGTGGATTGAGGGAGGGAGAGGGACAGATTGTGACAGAGTTGTTGACACACACACACACACACACACACACATCCTGGCATACAGTTTCCACATGAGTAGGCCTTTTAAAGTTCAAGCCTGATTTGCTTTGATCCAACTTATGGCCAAAGAAAAATTGTGTGAGGGACTAAGTGCTGGTTGGATTAGTCAATCAATTAGTCAATCATCACAAATTTAATGACAATTTGATAGTTGATAAAAAAAAATAAAAAATCTGTTAATTGAAAACTCTATCCAAAGTTTCTTGGTTTTAGATAAAAAGGAGCAGTTTTAAAAAGGATCATTTAAGTGTGGGAAATCCTCGCATGCTTTTTTACTCTGTACAGTTGAAAGAGCCGAATATTCAAAGAAAGGTTTTGGCAGACTGAACAAGAATGAAATAAATCAGTAGTTTTAGGTTAAAAAAAAGAAAAAAAAGAACGTACCCTCCACTCTGCCGTTGTTGCAGAGGCTTTTGACCAGTCCGATGTATTTATTAGCATCCAGCGCTTTTGATGAGTCCATCTGACTCCTGAAGACAGAAACAGAGACACAGACTAGGTTAATATATTAATGCAAGTCATTTATTTTACGTTGGTCTTGGTTGCATTTACAGAATTAGGACAGTGCACATGAATCAGCCTGTAAGAGATACGGGTCCCAGTAAATACGCCAGCACAAAAGCTAAACTTTATCTGTATCCTAAAGGCAGGTAATTTAAATACAAAAGAATCATATTAAAATTACAGGACACCTCACAGGAGAGTTAAAAGGAAAACACAGAAAAAAATGCAAGATGAGCAAGAAGCCCCTGGGAACAGGCATCAGAGGAGGAAACAGATATTATGCATGAGTACATGATTGGTTTGTTTTTTTTACAGATGTCTTAAGTTTCTTTTTTGGGGGGTTAAGTAGTTAAGTTGTTAAAGTCCCTGATATGTGCTTGTAATTTGTTCCAGGAATGTGCACGTCTCAAAGACACATTCTCCTGTTGGAGTTCATTCTAATGCTTGAACAAGGAGGAGAGTGTAGAGGAGGAAACAAGGGAGGAATAGGGGATAGTTACCTTTGTTTTATTCAGTCAACAGAGTGGCTGCGTTAATGTCTCCCCTAATACATCTCAGGTTAAACCTTAATGGCCTAATAATGGTCTTACAGCTGGTGTGTGTGTGCGTGGAGTATTTGTATGTATCCAGCTACACTCACATTTCCGTCTTCAGGTTGAGCGCCTCCTCCAAATTGTCAAGGCGACAGCACAGGCCGATGAGGCTGGCGTAGGCACCGATAGACATATTCTGCTTGTGCTGCTGCTTCAGCTCGAGGGCGCGCTGCAGGTTCTGATCACACAACGAGACTTTCAGGACTAAACACACAAACTAAAAGGAACTTGTTAAAAGATAAAGCCAATGTTATGTGAGACAGTTCTGCTCAAAGATCGTACCTCCTCAGCACAGAGAGCTTGGATGGTTTGTTTAAGAACACTAGCTATTGGTTTGTTCTCCGCTATCAGTTCAGCCAGTTTGCTCTCAAGTGCCGACACCTTTCCGTCAGTTCTCTGATGGAGACGCAGAGGAGTTAGAAAAGAATTATGCGTGATTAAATGCAAAACCTCATGAGTTCTAAATGAGCTTCCGCAAGAGAAACAATAATTATGTCAGAAAGTTTTACATTTAAATTTAACAAAAAAGAAAACTATAATATTGCTAAATATCACATTTAATGGAATGTTTTAAATGCAAAATTAAAGCAGTTGTGAGTTAAAAGAAAAGTTCAAACAGGAAGACATTTTTCCAACATGTTCACATGTAACAAATCAAAGCATATCTACTCGTTTTTTTGTGCATTTCTCACACTGGCCTACTTACAGGAGTACGGGGAAGAGCCGGCACATTACCAATGGGGCCTCGATTTGCAGGGTCCACTAAAACGTTGATATTCTAACACACACCCCCCACACACACACACACACACAAACACACACACAATATCAATGTTTGACACGCAACATCTGCATAATAAGAGGAAGAATAACACCAGAAACTAAACACAAGTAGTAAAAAAAAAAAAACATCCTCCGTCTAGTCGCATTGTGCTGTAGATTCCGTCCCTCTGTTGGGAATCTTAAGTGTATCTGACGGTTAAGACTTCTCTGTACCTTGATGAGCTCTGGGACATTGTATAACTCCAGCAGGTTCCTGATGCCTCTGTAGATGTTCTGTGGAATGATTATATTCTGCAGAGGAACAAGAAAAAAAAAGCTCTGATCAGCTCTAGAGACAAACTTAAACTTAACCTCTTCAAAGTTTTTTTTTTCTAAAGACCGAGATTTAAGTTTGAACAGCAGCGTCACTAATTTTTAAAGATTTGAAGTATGTGTTTATGGAGAAATGATTGCAGGAAATAAAGGTACATTTAGGCACTGCTAAACACAAATATGGCATACTTTTAACTGAATGTCAGAAAATGTTAAGCTGACAGTTGTGACTCCTGGTGAACAGCATTTCAACTACACTTACATGAAAATGTGATTTGATAGCAGAAAATACGGTGAATAAAGAACTCACAGCGCAAATAATCTATTTTATCCTACTGCACCAGAAACAGTCAGTCTAATCTTTGACCAACAAAATGTAAAGAATTTTTTAATTTTCCACAACATGTTTGGTTGCACCAACTCAACCCATACTGTAGTGTGTGTGTGTGTGTGTGTGTGTGTGTGTGTGTGTGTGTGTGTGTGTGTGTGTGTGTGTGTGTATTTTGAATAATCTGAGTGTGATTACACCGTGCAAATCATCTCAGATCGGAGTGTGTAAGCTCCTTTAAAACGGGAAGGTTATGAACGAACGGGATACACAGTATATTAGAGAATGTGCATGTGGTTTGAGTTTGTGTGTGTGTGTGTGTGTGTGTGTGTGTGTGTGTGTACCTTTGTGTGCAGTTGATTGAAGTAGTTCTTCAATTTCTCTTCCTGCGTCTGCACCTCTCTCTCTGACATAGAGTCCATCAGTTTGTACAACAAGTAGGATACCGTTTCTGAATGGGATGAAAACACACAAACACGCACACACACACAAACACACACATACGCACACATAGAGTAAGTAGTTGTCATGGGATTACTTTTTTATTTTCCACTGTGTCAGTCACTGCTTCCATTTTTGCATGTATACAATATTCCTGCAGAGTGTTTGTGTTTCTTTTCCTGCTGACAGAGGTTGCTTTTGGGCTGGAGTGTGAGTGAATGTGCGCTGGCTTGCACTGACAGCTTCCCCCTACTTTGACTCTCACACACACATTCAAGGATATAAACACACAGACGCACGCTGATGCCGTCTAATGGGATATGACACGGATAACAGTCTCCATCGCTCCCACCAGCAAACACACACACCAGTTTTAGCACTGGCGACTCTCTGTGACAAACACACACACTGACACAGCGCGACATTAACGTTCCGCACACACACACACACGCACACACACACACAAGCACACACACACACACACACACACACACACACACACACACACACACACTTTAACGACTCAGCACTGTGTCAGCAGCCAGGCTGTGTTTCCTCAGACAGCGTGAGCAGGTCTTTCAATCACTCACACACACACCTGGACGTAGGCACACACACAGGCTTCATGACAAGAAGTGGGCCGATCAGCAGTTTTCTGCCACTGAGACTGAATGTAAACACACACACACACACTTAAATTTACACACTGGGCATTTTTCTGTCATCTGAATTATAGTTGGATGGTGACAGAGTCTGCAGTCTGCAAGTTTGAGTGCTGATACATGATGGATGATACACACACACGCACATGTATACAAACAGATACATTCAAGCATCCTGGCATCCCTTTCTTTCCCACCTACCAACATCCAAACACACACGTTGCAAACAACATTTTGTCAAATGTGAGTATCCTTAATGTAATCAGTAAGAACAGGGTTAAAAAATATTTACTCACCAGCTGGGTCCCCTTTGGAGAAGCGTTCATCTTTGTACAAGAGCTCAGTAATCTGGACAAAAAAAACAAAAAAACAAATCTCCAATATATGTATATTTTAAAGACTTTATTTTTGTGATTGAAATGTGTTTTTCTGTCATTGCTCACCATCTTGCCTCTATTGCCTGAAGCTAAATTATCCATTCTAAACATTTCTTTATTTATACGCTCAGTGTGCCATAAGGGGATTTGCATAAAAGGCAGCAGATGGCGTTTGTCATATTGTATATTCTTCCTAAATGTAAGTGGCTATGGAGCAGATGGTTAGTAAAATGGTTATCATAGCTATGTTGTTGAAAGAATAAGTCTCCATATAAACCGTTGGACAAATAACGGCTTTAGATGTAAAAAAAAATAATAAAACAACATTTTTTTTTGTTTCAACTTGTCATGTCTGTTTTAATAAAATGTTCTTCTCGTTACGTACGGGATATTTTCTGAATTTTTTTTTCATTGTCTTAAATATTTCAAATAAAGAAATCCTATTGTCTTTTCTGTTAAAAACATACATATACAGACAAACAATGTGAGCTCATTCTTATCTTACCTTCACCATGCTCTCCACATCGTCAAACCTGCAGGGGGCAGTAGAGGACAAGACATGAGAGCCAAGGACGGACACGGACACACACACACCACTGGGTCAACAAGACTCCATCCAACAAGTCAGGGTTTAGGTGCGTCTCTTACTGAAGAACCTCA
>NC_089204.1:17919508-18004508 GCF_963930695.1 Labrus bergylta | reverse complement strand
GTAACAAGAGGGAAAGAAAGAGAAAAGACAGCAACAACTTGTCTTTATGTGGACACATCGACACTCTGAAAGGGCTCTAAGATATTTTCCCCATATGATCAAATAACATTTAACCAACTGCAAGAAGTGTAGTTTTTCCTCAAATACAAACATGTTGCTTGTATTTCTTTCAAGTTGAGTAATTTTCAAAGATTTGCCTCCCTGCATTTGAGTCAGGCATATTTTTTGAGCTGATTGATTGAGGTCCCTGAAAGTTACTTATGACTATATCAACCTCCTCCGAGGTTAGTAACCACCTCTGGTTCAGAAATAAGCTATATAAATAAAGGTTATTCAATGTATTATAGAAACTCACTAAATCACCACGTCTTCATCTTGGAGCTGTCTACTGAAGCTTCAATTTTCTTTTGTCTTACTGAAAACCCCCAAGGAATTTAAAGTCAAATAGATTTCAAGAACTGCAATCAATGTATCTATTGTCGAATCTTTAACCGTTTAAAGTTTGTATAAAGGACAGTGGTGAGGAGTCTAATTAAGATTTACGTTATTAGAAATGTGATATATGGTCATTACCAGTTAGGATTATCACAGGTTGAAATGTTCTCCTCATGTGTCTTTAGGTCATTTTTTTCCATTTATAATGATTTTTTTAAATAAGAAAAAGCAGAGAATTATTCATGTTTAGAACCTAAAAATGTTTGGTTTCTTTTGATAACATTCAGAAGTTGCTCTGTGTTTAAGACAGTTCTGCATGGCAAAGACAAATATATGAAATGTGGAAAAAAACACTGATAACTTAATATCTTGAGGAGAGGGAACTCTGAGATACAAAAACGAGGACACGGAGCAACGTATGTGAAAAAAACGAGTGGTGGATGTTTTGAGACTTAAAATGTGATGAAATACAGAAAACAAGAAGAGTCATCCATTATGTAACAGCCTTCTCCATCCCATCCCTCTGCCAGTCGAGGCGCCTCTCGTTCTCGCTCTTTACATATTCACACAGACTAATCTCTTAAAAGGCCTGATGAGCACACAGGAGAAAGTGCGTGAATGTATGAGTGAATATGTGTGCGCATTTGTTAACACTGGTCCAATTAGCCCGCAGGCGAAAGCAGCAATTTTTATGATGATTGGTGCCCGAGATATAGAAGAGCCTTGTCTTTGGAAGCGTGTGTGTGTATGTGTGAGCGTGTGTGTGTGTGTGTGTGTGTGTGTGTGAATGCTTACATTTGGCACAGAGTTCGGCCAGGTTGTTAACAGCCATCGAGCGGACCTCTAAAGACCAGAAGTTCTCTGACTCCAAAGAAATGCCCGCCTCCTTAACAGAGAAAATCAGCAACAACTTTTTAATGCACCCATACCAAGTGAAATAAGACACACTTGCAGGAACACAAATAATTTGTCTTAAGGGTTACCTGGAATGCCTGTCGGACTGCTTCCATGTTTTGGAAGACGGGGAGGATGTACTTAGTTATGGTTTCGACATCAGGGGACACACCGAGATCCTGCATACCCTTTATCACCTCGATCACACCTAAAACCAACAAATACATTCACATCAACTCTTTGATTTTCAGACAATAAGTTGGTTGGGCTTAAGCTTTAATGCACAAACACAAATCATAAAATTAGATCAAGGACAGAAACAAAATACGTTTAAAAAATGAGAATGATATCAGAAAACAATTCAAAATTGAGATCCATGAAGTAACTGTTCTTTGTTTTCAGCGATTAGCTGCAAACCTAAGAATATTTACTAATTATTTTACATAAATACATTTTAAAAGCAATAAAATGTGCTTTTTAATATCTGTATTAAACAACTTTTCAAACATAACAGTCATTGTTTCTGCCTTTTTTCATCTCTCTTATCAGGGATTGGCAAAGGATCCAAAGAAATACCCCCACACAGCCAGACATGCAAACCATAGAAGCACCAAAAAGTAGAAAAATGTATTCAATGCTTAAATTACACAAATACTGTACCTATAACTTAAGTTTATTTAAAATATTTGTTTGTTAATGCCATTCACTAGTTAAATATTTAAGTTGAGGTAGTTGACATGATTCAGATGAGGAGCATCTAGAGTTCTCCCCCAGAAACGTTTTAGCCCTAAACATTTCTCCATTTCTAGAAACATTTCTACTTTTGAATACAACCAGGCTGCATTTCCAGGTAAAGTTTATTTGTTTAACACACTTTCATGGATTATTTAAATATTTTATTTTCACAAAAGCCCCTCTAGGGACAAGAGTTGCAAATTAGCGTCTAATATAAATACTAATACTTGTGTTGGATTGCTGTTTGTCTATGTATATTGTATCTGTCCCTCTCAAATAGATTTAAATAAAGTCTGGGGGAATTTCCGATTTGAAATTCTGGAAGAATCACATCCCTGTCATGAAAGCAATCATAATAAGTTTGTTCATTTTTTGTAGGAAGTGATGTAAATAGGAAAATATTTTATGACATGGGCAAAACAGAACAAACTTTTTTTGTTTATTTAATCCATTGAATGCTTCAATTTTAAGGATACACACACACACTTCCATGCTCAGACCTAGAACATACTTTCTATTAATCTGAAAAAAGCACTAGCAGCCCCAGAACACAAATACTCTCCGTCAACGAAACCCCCACTGTCTGCTTCATTCTGTACCTGGAATTTGCAGATACGAGTACAAAAACATGCAGTGGGCCTGAAGTGGGCTCCACTGCCCTGCTCTCCAGCGGAGCCCTGAGGTCCTGCCCCAGGGAAGAAGGCCAAAACAGCCACATGCATATGCAGGAGCCACTCGTGCACTCTCAATGTGCCCGCAAGAGTGTGTGTGTGTGTGTGTGTTACTGTTTGTTAGTGTAAGCGCATGTGAAGAAGCCGCTGCAGCACTTTGCATATGTGTCTGGGAGCATGCCCATGAAGGACATGGGCCTAAATGAGGACACACACTGGTCTCCATGAGTGTGTGTGTACATTGTCAGCGTGAATTGCTGGTTGAATCTATATGCTATATATGACTCTATCCAGAGTACAAATACTCCTTGTTCCCATGCAGACTTTAACAAACGACCCTAAAGTGCTTCCTTGAGTTGACACACCTCAGGATGCTGTGTGTTATTTACTCCCCACTCAAGAGTCTAAAACACACACACAAACACGCACACATATATATGGCTCTTTAATTCTACATCCTCTTGGGATGTATGTGTTCACCTGGCAGACTCTCTCTTTAGCTGAATAAAACATGAGCCCCGGGCTTTCATACACCATTAAAACCTGAGGCTGGGGCTGCATTATCCCAGGTAAGGCTACCTGAACCACTCCATCCATCCCTCCACATCACTCATTCATCCGCCCCTCTCACTTTCCATCTACCCCGCTTTCAAGAAAAAGTAAACAGGCGATCTTCAGCTTTCTTCTCAATGGAGGATCCATCCGGTCTGCCATCCACCCCGTTCATCGCTTTCATAGCCCTTTTTTTTTTTATGAAAGAAGAGAGGGAGCACCTGCTTTCCTCCTGAATAATCCATAATCAATTTCACGGTGAGCCAGACAGACAGAAAACAAGTGAATGGAGAGCTGGGTGTATAAATGCATAAGCCTTCTCTCACACATGCGCTTTCTGGCTTCTGCAAGTGAGCTTTCAGGAGGATCAGCACTTTTTTCGTCATCCAGCAAAACAGTTTGTGCGTCAGTTTTTTTTGTTTTTTTTTTGCAAGTCAACTCTGCCCCAGGATGTTCTTGCGCCTCACTTCCTGTATACACAGTCTTACAGCAGAGATTCACTGCATGCCTTGGCTAAGAAATTATAGTTCGGAATACTACAAAAAAAAGCCCTCAGTTTAGCTTTGGTCGGGGCCAATGCAGCTTAAACAAAAGGCATCTTAAAATGTGGCTAACCTGTCAAATCTGCGTTGTGAAGAAAAACAAAAAAAAAAGTTGGAAAGAAATGAGAAAACCGGTGAGAACATGAAAAAAATAACATCCAATATTATACACATTGTGTCACTTGTGCTCTTCAGCCTCTAGGTATTTTACTTTTCAGTCCATAATCCTCACATGTGTGTAACTCTTTTTTGCTCTCTCCCCTGTCCGAAAAATTTATAGAAGATACAGCGTAGAGGAGAACTGAGAAGAGTAGAGGCCTCTCCAGGTTGGTCAGCATAAAGCCTGACATAGCATCCAGGGCATGAAGTATCAAAGGAGTGAGTTAAGCATGGCAGTGGTCACAAGATATCATCATCAGATTCATGTCTGCAGGTTAACTGTCACAGACGAGAAGTGAGGATGGAGAAAAAGAGAGGAAAAGAGGAGTGAAGTGAACCGGTTGCTGTCATCTCCTCCCGTCCTTGGACATGAGTACCTGTCACTTCTCCTTTTCTTTTGCCTCCAACACCATCTGTCTCTGGATCTCTCAGTGTCTCTGACTCTCTGAAGGTGGACTTTGTTTGCTGCAAGGCAATGACCGCTTGTTGTATGAAAACAGAAGAAGAGTACAAGAGCGTTTCCATTTTGTGAGGCAAGAGAGCTGCAATTTCAACCTTGATGGGGTTCATGTTTTTATATCAAGGTGATGTTTGGCTCTTGTCCCAGAAGTTAACTGTGCTGAGCCCACAATAGAGTTCATGGAGGACTTTACTGTAAGCTTGATGCTGCAGTCTTAAATGAAGCCCACAGTATTTGACCGAAAGGGCTGCATTCAAGAAGTGTTTAAAAAAAAAGGGGTCGCATAAGGTCTGTGCAGCAGACTAAACAACCTTTAGATCCTTCGTCAACCAAAATGCATTAGGCTAGAAACAACCCCTTCCTCTGCACTTTCCCCTCCCTCTCTCTGCATTTTTTCTTACTCCTCCATGTCAGAAGTGATAAGAAGGCGCTGCATCTGAGGACTGACAAGCGGTGACTAGCTGGCGGCAGGTGGGAACTATAGGCCAGCATATGCTTCCGCTAAACCCGCCAAATCCACACCTCATCAAAAGGGGATTTTTTTCTTCTCCCCCTCTCTCCCCCTTGTTGTTCTCCTTCAACTATACAGCTCTGACCCTCTCTGCCCGCTAGTGACACCTGTGGACAAAAAGTGACACGGCGCTTAATATTTCATGGGCCGTGCACAGTGGGGCGCGTAATCCAAAGTGAATTCCCTCAGAGCGCTTGCATTTACATGAAATCAAGTCACTCCGCATCAGTCACATCACCTGCACTGGCCCCCAAAAGGCCCCTCCCTTTTCCTCTCACAATCGTGGACACACACACACCTCCTGCAGCCAATGAGTGTAAGCGAGAGAGAGAGAGAGAGAGAGGAGAAAAAAAAAAGAGGCTGCATGATTCATGAGGGTTAAGGCTAACACTGTCGGAAACAAGCGAGTGTGAGCAAAAGAGAACTTTCTCCACTTTCCTTCCTTCTTTCCGCACTGTGACAACTAAATGGATGTGGTCCGACTTATTTGTGTGGCTTTGGGACTGTGGAGCTAGAGAATCTAAGTAAGAGCTTGTGTCAACGTATGTGTGTGTGGTTGTGCATGTTTAAACACATGTCTAATCCTCTTCTTCAAGCTGCCAAGCCAGGCGCTGAAGCATCTCACCATTCAAACGGAGAATCTGTCTGGACCACACAGAGAAGTCAATCTGCGCCGTCGCCGCACCGGTCTAACCAGCTTCTCCTTCCTGCCAGCTCAAATGCCGTCAATTAGCTGACAGGAGGAAAATGCATCATTTATTAATCGCTCTAAAAAACCCCAAAGAGAGAGCCAGAGCTCAGCATAAATAAAGCACTTAAAAGCAAAGCCTCTACTGAGCATATCTGACAAGGTATGTTCAGTAATGAGATGTGAATACTGACAAGTCTCCCCATGCCGGCTATCTGTCACTGAGATGATTTACAAAACTATAACTTTTTATCCTGATATATCTGCCATTCAAAAAGAGGTACACTGATATTTAAGAGTAGCTAGCCATCGTTTTATAAAATTATATACTTCAGAAACCAATGATATCATAACTTGAAAAGGTGATACTGCAGGTGCAATAGGGCACACTGGTCAGTGAATTAGAAGTTCAAAACAGACTGATTGCCTTTATCTTGTAAAATAAACTCTGTAAATATATATATATATATATATATATATGTTTAAATATGTCATTGAAGTTGGTGTATAGAGACCCTACAAGAGTCATCCATCTGTTGAGAACTGTGGGTTGAACAAGATCCTAAGTTGAAAGATTGAAGAAGGAACGGAGGAAGATTTGGGTGAATGAGAAACAAGTTTGGTTTGTGAAGAAATAAGGACAACCACCGGAGCAAAATGACCCCTGACCCCCTCGGCCTCAGGCCCCTATGTGCATCCATGTATGTGCGTTTTGATGTTCGAGTGGGGTGGGGGGGGGGGCACTTCAGGCTACTATGCCTTGTAGGGTCACCTACAAGGAACATGAGATGCCCCATGCCATGGATCAAAGGTCAACCATCCTTACACAGCAGATGTGTTTCAAATTAAAAAAGCAAAGCGTTTAAGCGTTTTAACCAAACATTGTGACCTTGTGAAAAAATAAATGCAAATTAAAAACATTTACACTTAATTATTTGGGGAAAATAAACAAAGCTTAGATTCATTAAAATATTATAGCCAAGTTTAAAGTGTGGCCTGTACCTCCAACTTTTGATCAAAGAGTAGAGGAATTACTGGTTGGGTAATCTCTATTCGCAATCAGGGATCTGGATTTTAATCTCGGGAAGTTTTCTGTTTTCCCTCTGGAATACTTTAGCAGTTCAGTTGTATTGACCAATTACGTGTCAGCAAGCTTAGGTATAGGAAGGAAAAACAGTCCGCGTGGACAGCAAAATACTCATTGGTTGTATTGCCTTTAGTGAAGCCGCTCTACAACTTAAATTCTACTGTTGGTCTTAGACTCAACAGATGAATGGATGCTACTCCTGGATGTTATAGACACAGAGTCTAAACTGCACGGACAAGGAAGTCCTGCCTGGAAGTCTTTTAATGCTGATCGCCAGCTTCACCGGGATTACGGAGAAATTTGCATCTGTCCCCAGAGGCAGATACCGTCTATCTATCTATTATATGATGATTGATGACGACTGCCGATGGGCTCCGAGTTTTGCAGGTTGGAAAACAGAAACAAATCAAAATGCCTTGACAATGACAAAATGACAGCAATCTAGCCCTGGAAGGTTTGTTAATGGTACATTTGAATTGTTTTATAAAGTGTTGCCACTGTTTAAAGACAATACAATAATTCTAATCCACACAGAAAGTCTGGTCTGCAAAGACTTTTCCAATTTAGTGCTTCAACTCTTTAACAACAAAAGCACCCCCAACTAGCATCAATACTTTTTTCTAATCCCATAAAACGTTTATGTAAACACACCTACTGTGCAGCCCTTTTTTCTTTAAGATGATACAGTGTCGGCTGCGACATAAAAGGAGTGCCTTTGTGCCAGATATGCCATAATTCCAGGTTTATTGCTTGACGTGTCAGAAACAGAAAATGAAAGGTCAGATTAATGGTTAGTGACAGAGGCATCTGAGTAAATGATTGGTGTCAACTACTACCTAACCTATATTTGATACTTGAGGACATTAAAACTTCACTGTTCAGGATTCAATTTTTGTAGCCTTCACTCAAAAGAAAAATAACCTGATTGTAAAGTCAAAAATGTACATTAGACTTGGGCCAGGAAGAGAACAAAAGGCCAGAACTAGAAGATCAGAGGAACGAAAGTTATGACATTCATGTCTGAGCACACTTTCTGAAAGTCAGAGCTCCTTTTTTTTCGGTCCAAGGCCCATCTGTTCAGAGTTCTAAACTTTACAATCTATTCCTAGAGTCCTCCAGAGAGACCTGTGTGTGTGTGTGTGTGTGTTGTATCGTCCTTTCCTGCTCTAACTCTCTCATGTAGGGATCAGACATCTTTGCCCTTGACTGCCCCAGCCCAGTGAAACCTGTCCCAGTTGGACCACTCTGTGGAGCATTAATATTTGAGGGCAACACTCCTTTAAAAGCTCTTTCTGGTACAGAGGACTGAGGAAGTCATAATTCCCTATACTCCTAAAAAAACATACACATGCACATACACTGAAACTACCATGCTCGCCAAAAGAAGATGCTCTAATTCACTGGATGCACAAACAGATGGCAAGCGCATTTTGTTTCTTTTTGGGGCTCAGTGGCACCCATTATGTTCTCAGTGTGTGCAAGACTATTCACATGAGGCTGAAGAGACTTTAAGATCACTATACAAGCTTCTCACGATAGCTCAATTTCTAGCCTTCTCTACAAAGCTACTCCTTTAGTGATAGCTTAAGCAAAGGCCAAAAGTATCGTTGGAAAGGCCTGTGTGACGTATCTTCTAGCAATCGCAATTGTTTTCATGCAGGTCCAAATCTCGCATTGCAGGACGTGCAAAGTGAAGCAGATGAACCTAGCATCTCATGCTATTCCTTTTTTGTTGCATGATAAAAAAAAACTCTTAAGCTTTTGATATTACACAGAAAAATACAATACAGGTCTATCTGACATCACATTATAGCAGCCCTTCAGAGGAGCACAGAGTGAATTGGATACGCTGAGTTTGTGTGTCATCCACCTGTAAACAACACGTGATGCTCCTCCTGTGTGTGTGTTTGTGTTCATACCAGATGTGTTGTTGTCTTTCACATGCTGAGTGAGAAGGGGCCAAAAGTAGTGCGGCCTGATGGGAAAGTCCTGCTCCTTCAACATCTTCATCAGTTCTAAAGACCTAGCTGCAAAAATAAATCAATCACAATAATCACCAAACAGACACATAAGCATGTTGAAGACAATTAAGAATAGAAGACGGTTGTAAATGTCTGTTTGTGAAAAACAGGAAATGAAATGAAAAGAGATGTACCAGTCATCTTTGAATCCAGAGCACAGGACAGAGAGAAGGTGAGCGGTGAACTGTGCAGTTTGGACTCCTCGAGCTCCTTGCAAAAGATGCCCAACTTCTCCAGTGACTGAAAGGATCAATGAAAGAAATTTAAAAATTGAATTTGAATGTATAACTGAATACTCGAAGTGCCTGACAACCACTACTCAACACGTATGCTAGCTTACAGTCATGTGCAAGCAAGCAATGTGCAAGTGACTTTTTCTTGGCTGTTTACCATGCCTATGTTGACACAGTGTCTGAGGAAGAAGTTGCCCAGGCTGGCCGAGTCATCGCTGAAGCTCTCCGACTGCAGCGTTGGGAAAGTCTTCAGGATGTAGAAGGCCGTGTCCTCCAACTGCAGGGTGATGAGTCTCAGACACAAGTTCATGGCATCTACAAGAAGAACGTCAAATACTGATTATGCTAAGCTAATAAAAAATTTAAAATGATGAGTTCATATTTAAGCCATTTGGATCTTTAATCCTTTCTCCTTTTTATGGAATTCAACCCACCACAATAAAGCAAATAGAAACTGAAGATGTAGTCTATTCTGCAGCTGACAACATGGTTCATGGTACTGGATGGCAAATAGTACGATCATAACGACTTTCCCTTTAAATGTTCAATGTTGATATTTATCCCACTAAATCATTTAATAATGCTGCCAGCTTGAGAAGTCTGATAATGACCCATGCCTGGAGAAACCATGGATCATAAGTTAAAGTGAAGAATATTAACGAGCGCTTGAAGCTCTTGTGAAGAGTTTTTTGGCCAGTTATGAAAGAGTCACAGAGTAAAGCTGATGTCTCCACAGCAAATGAGACCCTCGGTGTGACCCGCAATTATTTCAATGTTGATACTCTCAATGCCAAAATATTATTTTAGTCAAGACAAAAGCAGAAGTTGATTGATATGTTTTGCTATTTTAAAAAAAACAACACCTGCACATGTAAAGGACAGAATCAGAATAGAAATAAGATACTGTCTTGTATAAAAACAGTCGCTAAAATCGACACAAAATCTAAGTTCCTCACAGTTGCTTTGAGTTATCTATTGCACATTTTCCCCTTCAATTTAGAAATGATTAATATAGGAAAATAAACACTGACTAAAGTAACAAGGAACAAGCTATTTTTAAGCTAGTTCAGATGGGCTTTAATAACTTAAACTTGTTTCTAGGACATCAGCATAAAAAAGCCTTTTAATTAAAAGCAGTTAAAACTTGTCCGTTTATGGATGTTAGTATGTGGGTACTTTAAATATAAGGGGTAAACTCAAGTGTCTCACCAACACTTTATCGTAGACACTAGATGTTTTTTTTCTCATGGACCTATATCCCAGCTGCTCAAGACCAGGACTGTAGAAATGCATGAGGTGTGCGTGCATGTGTACCTGGAACATAACCCCTCTCATGTCTCAAGCGCTCAACCATCTCTGGGATGTGCTGCTGGTGTCCGGCCTTGGCTAGAGTGTAGATGACCTGCATGATGTCCCTGTCCATCAGACTGCAGTCTGCGCTCTCTGCTTCTTCCATTGTCTGACGGAGGGACAGAGAGGACGAAGAGAGAGAGGTGAGCGTGAGTTTCGGACGCACAGAAAAAAGGTAAACAACTAAATGAATGACCACACAGACCTGTTTCAGGCTGTCTAGGTCTCCCTTCTCAGCATAGGCGTTCAAAAGTGATAAATAAGTGTCAGGACTCGGTTCAATTCCTGCTCCCTTCATCACGGGAAATATGTTCTTAGCACTCTCGATGTCTCTGCACAGTGGGGAAAAAAAGACAGCTGGTTTGAAGACAAATTCTTTCTGCTTAAACATTTATTATAATCCATTTTATACATTGCACTTCTGTAACTAAAGCTGTGACACTCACCCTGCACGGGCATGGCCTGTCACCAGGGAGTTGAAAACAGCGTCGGTGATTGGCAAATCTTTGCTCTTCATGAAACCCAATATGGTGCTATGAAAGGAAAAAGGGGTTTAACAAACGCATCAAACCAAAGGTGTAATATATCACCGGTTAAAAGGACTTGTAGCTGTAATCAACAGGCGTGGAAAAGATAAGTCAAAAAATGTATCCTATAATATACAAGCATTTAATTCATCTAAGTAGCTAAGATGAAGGATTGTGTTTTTTATGAACCATCGTTTGTCAAGTAGCCGATTGGCCTATCAGACCATTGACTCTGCTGTTGTTTGGTTTATAAGCAGAAGAGCAAGTGTGCACACCTGGCTCCCTCGATGTTTCCATTTTGGCAGTAGGCTGCTATCAGTCGCTGGTAGGTAACCTGTGCAAGGTAACAAAAGGGAAATTAAACAGAGCTCAAAATCATCAAGTGTGTACGTATGTTACAATACTATGCAAGATGCTGCTTTGCTGCAAGTGCGCAAGTGCAGAATTAATTTGCATCATCAACTGCAATAAAATGTGCATATGAACCAAAACATCATGTATAACGATGTTCCACTAGTGCTGTTGTGATGACAGGTGCAAGCTGATGGAAATATATCAATGTGTTTCCTTACAGCCTGCACTAAAACACTTACTCTGTTAGGCTGGATGTTGGATGCCTCCATCTTGGCAAGGAAGTCGGTGGGGGAAAAGTTGAACTCGTTCTGCAGGTAAACCTTCAGCAAGGCATTGTAGTGGCTGACATCATACTGAGCACCTGATGAGGACAATGTACAAAATGTGTCAAATGAATGATGATTCCCAAAACAGTCCCAGTTATAGCTTTAAGTTAAGTTTAAGTTAAGTTCTGCTTTGGATAATCGGATTGTTAAATTCAACAACCGATGCAGCCTCTCACCCAACTCCTGCAGCTTCTCCCAAATATGGTGGGCCAGCTCACTGCGCTCCTGCAGAGGCATCTCTGGCAGCAGGGCGCCACAGCTACGCAGCAGTAGCAAGGCCTGATTACCGCTGGGATAACCTGCACCACAGGGAACCGGGGGTTAAGGACAGAAGCAGAACATGAAGGACAGAGATAAGAAAAAGTTCTGAAGCAAATGTTTTTTTTCTAAGGCCTCAGCAGTGCTTCGGCATAGCTTGAAGCCCCCTTGATCACTCAAGCCCCTTGTGCCTGCCTACCTGTCCTGCAGATATCATGGAAGATGCGGAGCAGCAGGGTCTTTGTGATGCGGCCAGTTCTCCTCACAGAGCTGTCTAGCTTGGCAAGAGCCCAGTCGAATTGCTGCACCTGTTTGGTCCGCACCCCAGCACTGCCTTCCTCTTTCTGCTCCGTGGCCACAGCATAGTTACGAACACATCCAACAGTGTATGGCCCCAGACGACTGTAAGAGAATTAGACAGTTGCAGTGGAGTAAGCAGAGATGGGTCGAGGGCGATGGTACGGTAAAGAAGAACAAGTGAAAGGGGCGAGAGAGGTCAAAGAACAACAAAAAAAAAACAGAGGAACTCAGATTATTCTTCTGTGATTTCATATGAGACGTAACCACCTTTGACCTCCTGAACAGTAAAAACTAAGTGTATGCACGACAAAACACAGATACATCTCAAGATGCTCTGCCTGCCCAAAGTTTTTCAAGAGGGGGTTTGACCTTGAGAATAAAAAAAAGGTCCAGCAGAATAGAAACCTGGCTGTCGCCGATCACTAACTGCAATGTGTGGCATCATCATTTTAACTTCTCCGATAAAGGAACACTGAAATATTTCCATCAAATTAACTATTGACATGACAGCACAGACGTCTGGTCTCCAGGTGTGGACCTTTTGTTTCAAGCCAGCACCTCATTAAATACTGAATGACAACACTGAAGACTAAAAGTAGCATAATCTTTACAGGTTAAGACGCTATATTCGACTAAATTATAAATACTGAATTGAATGGCTTGGTTACACAACATCTGATCACCACTTTATGTAAACGGGAGCCATTGGGTTCATGATGACTAACTATTCATGTCGTATGTATCTTATTCTCGGATAACACACATGTAAACACGCTTAATTTAAAACAGCACGTCATATTAACGTGGATATTGTTTGTCTGTGGTTGTCATTGAGCCTCAATGACATCTCTGCCTCACGCCTCACGCGTGGATAAGAGCTGCACAGCTTAGCAGACGTGATACCTGGACACGTCTCCTGAAGTACGGCTGATCTGTCGGGAACAAACTCCGGTCTCGCTTCCGCGGAGAGCTCCGCTGTACAGTCGACCGATCGGCGGTCCGGTGCTTTTAGAGCCCGCGATCTGAAGCAAGCCCGAAGGCGAAAACTTGAGTAGCCGAGCTGATCTCAAGAGCGCAGCCATGTTTTCTGTCACACCGTCAGAAGGACGGACGTCCGCACCACGTGACCCAGTCCAGTCAGAGAAAACCACGCGAGAGGAGCGACACGAGAGTTCATGAATGTGTGGCGCACACACACACACACACACACACACAGCCACTCTAGCTTTGGAGTGTAGTGTTAATATTATAATGCCTCATGACTAAGTGCAGCTTACCTTAAGTTAATTTGTGTGATGACACAACAAGAGCCTTATTGATCAGGATTGTTTTAAGCATTTAAAGTTCAGTGTGAGGATGACATACCCTCCTCTGAAACAAATTCAAAGACTCTCCTGGGAGGAAGCCATTATAGTTACAGAGCCCATCCAACAGTTCACTAGCAAGGACCACGCCACAACAGAATTAGTTTGAACATTTAATGTGAATTAGTAAGATGTATTGATGGATGTATGTGCATGAGAGGGGTGTAGGTGTTTAGATGGTCGTCTTCTTTCAGGCGGGTCCGGGAGGTTCATCGGGCGAGCGAGAGACTCAAGAGTGGGGGTACCGTCTCAGGTTTGAATCCACCCAAACTTATTACGGCCCCCCCACCCCACCAAGACTGTACCTTAAAATGAGAGAGACGAGGGAGAGAGGCATGTGCCGAGTTTGGATGGGAAGAAATAAGGAAGGAGGGAAGAGATGAGGAAGGACGGTGAATGGATGAGAAGGAGGGAAGGGAGGTTGGGTAGAAGGATCTGAGACAAACGGGGTGTGGTGAGGTGACCAGGTGTTAAGTAGGCTGTCAGGTAATTGGAGGTGTGGTTTTAGGCGTGGTCCTGCCCCCGAACCTAAGTTAATACATTAACTCTGTATGTTGTTGGTGGACTTAGTTAAGGTTCTTAGTGTATTTGTTTTTGTTCTTTACATCCCTTACATTAATGTGCAGTTACTGAAATGCCCCCCCCCCCCAAAAAAAAGTAAGTCACAGGCATCTTTTACAACTTACACCTTAAAATCTTAAGCACACACAGGTCCACATGCCTAAATTCGCATTTATGTCACTTATATTTGTCTTATTTATGAGTTTGTTCACAACTTATTCCAATAGTTAATAAGAACCTCATCAAATAAAAGATGACTGCAAACATGTTGTGGTTGTACCTGTTTTATACTAATTTTTCTAACTAATTAACTACAGTAATACACTAAAATACAACGCTATGATTGTACCTGTCAACTTTGAACACTGTGTATGACAGTATACTGTGAATGCAGCAATTACATTTTAGAAGTTACATTTTAAAGACAGACAAGATAATTTGGGTAAACAAATATATTTTTATTACATCATGAACTTCTACAAACAACAGCATTGAGAAAATAATCATCTCAGCTCTTCAATTAAGCTATGCTTCCCTTTGCTTTTCCTCTTCTTCAAGTTCTGCTCCACTACAGTCTTTGCTTTCTCCATGCTGCTCCGGACGCTCTCTCTTCTACTGTGCTCGTTCCACAACTCAATAGCGAGCGTACGAGTCCTGTGTTCGTTGTCCAGCACCCAGGCCTGAAAGAATTCACACTTCTTGCTCGAAAGGAAGTACTTCTGTCTCCTTTTCCCGTCATCTCCCTCTTTAGACAGCATACTTCTAGCCCGTGAGAGCACTGAGCGAAGCTGACTCAAGGCTGCCAGGCAGTATCCTGTAGCATCTTTCCTGTCTCTGCCGGTCATGATGTGGGCAACTGCTTCCATTGCCCTGGTTGGGGCAACAGGATCCTCCTTGTCTAGGTAACCTCCGTCCAAAATGAGAGTTTCTCCACATTCTAAAGCCTCATGGACCGAGTTAAACACCCTGTTGGAGTTCAGGGCCTCTGACAGAGCAAGAATCATGTCACAGATCTCAAACATCAGTGAATCAGTGTCATTGTTGAACAGGCACAGTGTGAAGGTGTAGCCGTATAGTGCATTGACCAAACCGTAGCACACCAGGGGAGATGGATTTGCACATAAGGAGCTCAACTTTGGTATTTTTGCAGAAATTGGAGGGATGTAAGGAACTGTTGAACCTCTCTTGTCCTTGCTTGTGTCTTTTCCTTTTTCCCCTTTCATTTTTTGCAACTTTGAAGCAGTTGTGTCCCCACCCTGAACCACTTTTTGCGCCTCAACATCACCGTCTAGCAGAGCCACAGCTGCTGCGTGTTCTGTGTTCAGTTTACTCCCTTCCTCCTCGAGCTCTAGCTCCTCCACCAGGCCTCTCGCTCCCTCTTCGTGCTCCTCCCACCAAGGGATCCACAGGGGGACAAGCCCACCGAATGCTCCACTCTTCATCATTCCCATAAAAGCCTCTTTATCTTTACTGTTGAGAAGTTCCCAGAGTTCCTCCTCTGACAGTTTGTCAATATCAAGCCCCGAGAGTCGATCAGCCAATTCCAGCTCACCTTCTGCACCGACGGTGTCCTTATCGACGTGTTCGGGCAGCAGGTCCCCTCCACCGATCTCTTCAAGCTTCCTCAAAATAGCCTCGATCTCTGTTTCACTCCCTACTCCGGACTGCTGAAGCTCTGCCAACCTGGACAGCAGCTCCACCACCAGTACTTTCTCCATCACCTCTCCTTCACAATCGCCTCCGTCATCTGACACGACACCTGCTTCTTTTAACAGAGTTTCCATCCCCCCATCTGTCCCCTCTGCTTTTTGTCTGAGCCCGACAAGGACATCCTGCATTTTCTTCCTCCCCTCGCTTTCCGTTTTCCCCATATCCTTCAGCTCCCGGAGAACAGACTCCTTGTAAAACTCCTCAGAGCACGCGGAGTGATCTGGGCTCTGGTAGCAAGCCAGGCTGCAGTAATGCGTGTTGCACCGAGGGCAGGTGTAACAAGAGGTCTTACATTTACACAACATGCAGACTGCACTCTTCCCTGCTTTGACATCGTTTGCTGCAGCCTCTTCTTCGTCTTGTGTCTTTGCCGGCGTGAGAAACTCCTCTTGTAAAGCAGTTCCTCTAGAGGGGAGATGAATCCCATCTGTGGTCACGGTGTCAGGCTGTGTGTCCGGCTCTGTGTCAGTCCACTGCTGCTTCGGACTGAGGTCTGTCAGAAGACTCCTGACGGACGGAGGAAGTCTCCGTCTGATTAATGGATTCATCACCAGCAGAACAGAAGCACGATGTTGTCCCAAAAGGAAGAGCGAGTCACCCAAACAAGGTCACCTAACCTACAGAATACAAAAAAGAAATAACGTTATTACAATATGTCACCTCTTTGTTATTTAACAGCAGCTGATGGTACTTCCACATGTTTCACCTTTAACAACCAACACTAACAGCGTGTGCTTTACCTCCCTTAACCGTCTACAAATGGCTTTAAAGAGCGAAAATTAAGTACTCTAGGCAGCGAGTACGTTACGTGTAACGTGCTTTAAATGAATTTAAAAACAAGGTGCGCTTACTTTCTTCGTATAGTCAACGACGCAAACGCGTTGGTGATGTTGAGCTATGAAAGCTAACCCGTCGCCTGTTGATGACGTAACAGAAACTGACAGCTGTTTTTTTTTTTTTTTTTTTTCTTTCAGTTGTGTGTTTCCACTTCAAGCGCCGCTTACAAAATTGCCACCACTCAAACTTGCAGCCTAATATTATGATAACAATAACTTTAGAAGTAGCATGGGATTGTATTCACAAAGCATAATACAGGTAAAAAAAAAAAGTTTATCAAAAAATATTTCAATTGCTTTTGAATGAAAGATTGAATGTCTTACCAAGATGTTTAAAACTCTGTTTTCAAGGTCAAGAAAAGTGTAACCTACATTGTATTTCATATTTGCTTTTCTCGAACCTGATAAGAAAATGACCAAATAAATTGGATATAAGATAAGAAAATCCTTTTTTGATCCCCAGTGGGGAAATTCAAGTGTTTGCAGCTGTAAAAGAAGAAGAGCGTGCATATGAGTAAAAATAAAATAAGAGTATGTAAGAATAAATAAAGATAAAGG
Source organism: Labrus bergylta (assembly GCF_963930695.1). Taxonomy (NCBI): domain Eukaryota; kingdom Metazoa; phylum Chordata; class Actinopteri; order Labriformes; family Labridae; genus Labrus; species Labrus bergylta. The sequence continues at coordinate 17,987,376 of NC_089204.1, read as the reverse complement.
TGCAATGTATTTATAACGATTAAAGAGCAATTCATTATTAATTAAACTATGTACTAATTAAGATCCATACTATACACTAAAACTAAACAGGACATTTAGACATAAAAAGTGGAAAGTTTAAGTTAAAGTGACCAGTTATGAGATAAAGTGACAGAGTTGAAATAAGGTGACAAAAGTAAGCAATGAATATCAAATATAAGAATCTGGTAATAATACTCTAAAAATATTTAGTAATATGTTAGAAATCGTCACATTCAATTCCATGTCTTTGTAAAATATTGAATCAAGGTTTAATCAACCAAAGTGTGCAAACACAATATGTAAGCTGTGAAAAAATAATGATTTCCAACTTGTGATGTTTTTGTCATTTAGACCAATTGGTCCTGTCCAGTCCCATCATTTGACACATTTTTTTATTCTTTTTTTGTCAGTCCATAAGTGGTGCATAGTTCTTTTTTTTAAGCTGCTGCACAGACCCTGAATCACTCATCACATGCATGTATGCATGTTGTATTCCGACTAACTGCCCTGCTGTCTTACTTTATGTCAATATGTATGTGCGTCATGCATGTCTGTCTATTTGGCTGATTCCTGACTGTGCTGTGTGTCTACATCTCCCGTGGGGCTGTTTGCTGTGAGGTGATTGTCTCCTGCAGGGGGTCAAGCATGGTAAAGGTCATGCAGGTGGGGAGTTGTCAGATGGCTGTCCACCCCTGACTGGGCCAAGGGGTTCCCGTGCCGCCTGTCACAGCCTATGGGGAAAAAGGGGGGAGGAGGGGGGTCTGAAGTTGACGTGTGCCATGCTGTCTTGGCCCCGCCCCTGGCTGCTGTGCCAGCAGTCCTGGGCAGGCTGCTGCCTCCTCGTGTCTCCTTTATTCTGCCCTGGCATGTCCTGTGACATGTATGTACCCCCAACACTTCATCCACGAGCTTACTCACTGACTGCTAAACTGATGATATGAAGTGCTGTAAAATTGAGTCCAGGTTAAAAAAGGTTGCAAATGTTTTTGTCCTTTTCCATGAGTCATTAGCACAGGTTTAGTATTTTTGTTTTTAGTAGACAGTCTAGACACTGACAGAAAAGGCAGGTATGACATGTAATGACGTCCATAACTGGAGAGTGGTGTAGAACTGAGAAAACCAGGTTGCTGCTCCACCTTTGAGCAAAAAGATTTAGATACAAAAATCTACATGTAAAGCATTTTGCATGGATATAATCTTAACATTTTAATTAAAAAAAGGTCCCTTTGACAATACTTATTTTTCTTCTTAATACAACATGTATGATTTATTGTTAATCCCACATTGTCCATTACACACAAACAAAACAATCACAAATGAACTCACAATTATAGGACCCTTTCAGTTAATATGCATAAAAGAGAAGGTTTTTGATTTTTTGATGAGAACATTTGATGAGCACCACTAAATATTCAGATTATACTATAAAGTGTAGTATAACTTGTTTGCCTTGTGACCATTCCCAGGGGTTATGAACATTTTCAGATATAAAAGTAGTTTTGTGTGTGTGAAAATTAAAAAAACAAAAAAACAAAGACACACACACACAAATACATACAAACACACTAACATAAATACATACCTCGCTGTCTACCACCAGCTGATAGGTGACAGGGAACAGGCTCTGCCTTTTGGGCATGTCCAGCCCTGGCATGTCTGGAGCTGTCCACTGTACAGCAGCAGGGTATGCGTGTGTGTGTGTGTGTGTGTGTGTGTGTGTGTGTGTGTGTGTGTGTGTGTGTGTGTGTGTGTGTGTGTGTGTGTGTGTGTGTGTGTGTGTGTGTGTGTTTGTGTGTGTTTATGTTTGTGACCTACGTTGATGTAGACTGTTCTGTCACCTGTCAGCTCAAAAGGATTTGGCATCATAGGGTACTCCCAAAAGCAAAACTGTGAGTGTGTGTGTGTGTGTGTGTGTGTGTGTGTGTGTGTGTGTGTGTGTGTGTGTGTGTGTTTGTGTGTGTGTGTGGGGTGGGGGGGGATGTTCTGTCTGTGTCTTTGTCCACTTTCCATGTGAGCAGCCAGAAGCAAGTGTTTCAGTGTGTGTGTTTGACTGCATCTTTGCGCATTCAAAGTAAACTTTTTCTGAAATGAAGTTCAAAATGTACAATAATAACAAAATGTATGAAGATGTTAGAATAAAGAATGTCAAAAATCCAACCTGTAGCACACTGAGAAATTAGGCAAGAGGTGTTTGTGCATTCGCAGGATTCACGTGGACTGGATGGCAGTACCAATTAGAGCAGAACACAGTTTGCATTGATTAGAAAAGACACTCAAAGTACATGTGAAATATAAACTGAATCACAGATGAACAATAAAGATACTGAGAGAGAGAAAAAAATTATATAAACTCTGAAAATTGCTGCAGTGAAAGTAACAAAAATGAATGAAAATATATAAACTATTAATATGTAGTGTATACATAACATGACAATATTCTGAAAAATTCAATAACACAGATGATAATAATATATCCTTATATAAGTGCCAAGTATGATATATTATTAAAAAAATAACTCTCAGCTAGATCACTGAACCAAACCTGATACCTGACATACAATAACAACATCCTGTTCCTCATCCTCCTTTCATTTCCTCCATATGCCCTTTTTCATGAATGAGCCCAGGAATGTAAACTCAGCTTCCCAGCATGAAAGCATCAATGTACTCCTTCAATAATTAATCTCTGGGATCTATTATTTACCTATTATTTTCAGTTCTTTACAAGGAGAACCCCCCTCTTCTCTCTTTCTTCCCTCATCTAATTGACCACCTTTGCCAAGACACTCAATAAACAAATCCCTGCTTCCTGTGCAGCTTCTTGGTCTGCCTCAACCAATGGACTCTCCTTCTGACTCTGTGTGTGTGTATGTGTGACTGGTGCAGAGCGGCGTGTGATGTGTTAAAACACAGGTAGATGGAGTGGTAGCCTCTCAGTGACCTAGTGTGGTTGTTGACAGCAGTGACAGGAAAAATAAACTGGCAGGAGAAAGAAACCTCATCACAGCAATTTTGAATTTAAGATTCTCCCTACCTCTGTCTCTCTTGACCCAGGCAGGAAATACAGGGTCCAAAGTTTCACAGAAGCCTCAACCAGTTATTTTACGTATTTTTATTTGTTCTACACCAGCAATTTACTTTTTTTGTTTTTCGTTTTTGCAGCTTAAGACTTTTTTGTAGTGCTTACTCAAGCACCCATGTTAACTGACAACTTTTTTATCCTCCACATTTTGAAGTGTACCATATTTCTCTGCACAGAGAGTGTCATTGCAATCATCTATAAGGGTGTGATAAACAGGCTAGGTTTGACCTTAAATGATAATATCGGATTTTTCACACACATCAAGAAAAACTGGTCTTGTTTGTGCTCAAGTACACAAATGCCAACCAAATATAACCATAACTCAGCCAACTGTATCACCATGGCTTACCCACAACAGTTTTGGCAGTGTAGCTGCAGGATTTAAGAGGAAAACGGAATAAATTGAAACAATTTTTTTGACAAACATTCTGGTGGCAAATCCATGAAAAGAGTGTTTAGCTCTTTTTTATTCCATTTTTGGACATTTTACCCCCTTTAGACAGTGAAAGAGGCTCTGTAACAAGTATGTGCTGTCAATTGAATATTGATAAAATTGCATGCCATCTGTTTAACAATGATAAAAGATGTTGCGTTTTCTAAAGACTGAGCCAAGGGGAAGCATGTGAAACAGTTGGGGTCCAGTAGCATGTGAAAATAGTCGGGGTCCCAAAATTGATCCTTGGGGGACGCCGAACTTAAGGGTGGCAGAGGAAGAGAAACAATGCCCTCTGTCTTTAAGAAAAGAGTTATAACTATTTCAGGACTTTAGACAAACTTCATCCGAGAGGTTTTAACAGAATGTCATGGTCAACAGTGTCAAAAGCTGCTCTTAGATTGAGCAGGGCAAGAGTAGCTCAACAACCAGAGTCATCGGAGAATACGATTTCTTTGGAAACTTTGAGCATAGTGGATTCTGTACTGTGATGAGTTTTAAAAAGACTGAAATTTGGCAAGGATAATGAAAGTGTAAAGGTAGGCAGAGATATTTTTTCAGAATCCTATAAAAAGTAAGTTAGAGATGGGCCTGTTGTTCTGGTCACTGGGGTCAAGGTGTGTTTTCTTAATGGCGGATTGACAATTGCATGCTGGAAAGAAGAAGGGACAGTGCCATTTGTTAATGAGCTTTTGTTTAATGCTAAAATAATGGGGGACAGTGTGGATTCCTTAAGACATAATTCAAATTTTAATTTATTATATATTTTTATACAATTTTTATTTCTTTAAGGTGCAGGTTAGAGGGTATTTATTATGCAATGTTCTTTTCTCTGATTGTATTCGGAATTTTGTACAGGATTTAAAACTGCAATACTGTTTCATGGCATATTTTGTGAGATCTGTTTGACGTCAATTGCCTAAAACTTATTTAATGGAACATGTTATAATTCTGTTTTGCAATTATATTATATATTACAACATGATAGTGTTCAGGAACTTAGTATAAACAGTTATGCACCCAAAATTTGGTAAGTTAGTAAGTAAAATAAATCAATAGATGTATTTTCAATAAAGCTAAGAAATAAGTGAGCATTTATTATTGCAAAGACTGGCAGTCTTTTATCTTTTTTACACTAAGTGACAGGGGGGAGACGTTAGTAGAAAGCATGTTTATTATTCACAGTATATTATGGTATTGTTAAGTATAAATGGGCTGATGCTTGCAGAGTGTTCATAAGAGCAGGTTGTGGAAAAAGTATAAATCCACTGGGAATAGTGTGGGCACTGTGCCTGACTTCTTCAGTGGAATAACAGACATGTTAAAAACATGTGGAAAGATAACATTCAAACCCTTATCCAAGACACTTCTTATGATTTAAATCTCAAATTGTTCAGAGAAACACAAATTCCTGAAATTCTTATAGATATGTTTAAGTTTCATATTAAAACCATTGAGCTTGGATCAATTTGTTGAAATTCTATTAACAGTTAATAGGATTTCCAGATTTCCAAAAAATGTCAAATTGTTTGATTTGATAATTGCTTCTGAATATAGTGGAGGTGGGTCACAATTTGTAAGAAAGTCTTATTTACTTTTGTTATTCTTTTTCTGTTTGTAAAAAGCCTGACCCCCCCCCCCCCCCTGTGTTCTCATGAATGTAAAAAAATAAAAATAAAACACCGAGAGACTTCCATGTTTTTCATGCTACCTCCCCGTCTCTCTTCTCTTCTCCATCACTCTGTTCCCGCAGGAGCAAACCTGAGACTGGCTGTGTATCAGCGTATCACCCGCTTCCATCAGTCTAACCTCCGGCCCCGCCTCCCTCCATCCCCACGAGAGGGAGCAGCGGATCAAGAAAGTGGAAGGAATGGAGGAAGGAGCAAGGGAAGGAAAGGGAGAAGTGTGTCTGTTTCCCAGAGGATTGCTCGCTGTCTGTCTAAATCAGGAAGTGAGAACGTGACAACAGGAGAGGCAGAGCAGAGACATCCATTCCGTGTGTGAGTGTGTGTGTGTGTGTGGACGTTGTTAAGCTGAGGTGTCATGTATGTGAAGATCACAGCTTCAAGCTTCTGTTCGCAAGGGGACGACGCTCAAAGTCACTACAATCCCAGTGACAACTGTGCTTTGATATGTTTATGTGGATGTGTGTGTCTGTCTTTTGGATATCAGTCGGAGATTGATCTGCACTTTGAAGTCAAAAAGTGAAAATCTTATTCAAGTCAGTCACTTCGGAAAAAAGGGAGGGACTCTGACTCATCTAGGGTGATATACACAAACACACAAAATCTAAATCACTGGTTCCAACCCTTTTATTTGCTTGAAGATACCCCGCAAAAGGGTTGGATTGAAATGGGATTCCCCTTGAATTCTTATAAGCAATCCCAGATACCACCCACATTTCAAAACTATGATAAACTACTGTATGTCAATATGGAAATTACGTTTAAATCAATCGAGCTGTATTTACATTTTTTGCTTTCTGTACCATATCTACCTAACTAACATCTACTGTATATGTTTGTACCGCATGTGCCTCTAAGCTGTATAACCAAGTTTAGATCACTTTATTTTAAGAATTATTTTGATCACTTAAAGATTTATTCATCCATTTTCCTTTACTTTTATTATTTTATCATAACCATGATTTATTTATATTTATGTCATCCTCCAGTTTCCATTATTTAAAGCTTTATGTCAATAATTTCTCATAGTTTTATTTTTTCTTATAAGCAGGACTGCTGTCCAATGTCTTTTTGTACACTTGCGTAACTGGAGCCTTCCGTGGAGTACAAATGTCCATTTTAGGGTTCACAGAAATATGATAAATAGATTAAACATCATTCATAGCATCCATTATGTATGTACACACACACACACAAACAAACACACCTAACAACATTACATCCACTCTTTGTGCGAGTGTGGATGAATAATTAGACAGACACAGAGCTGTCTCTCTGCTCCCCTCACACATTAAGCAACATGAATGTAGGCCAACTCAATGTCGGCCCCACTTCCCTCTCAGTGCAGTCAAAACAACACACTGGCCGACGTCTCTTCTTGTTTATCAACCTCCATCCATCTCTAGTTACCTCTATCTATCTTTAATTCTTTCTTTCATGAGGTGTGAGTCATGAAGAATAGTCGCTCAGATCAACAAAACAACTGTTCCTGTGATCGGGCAGCACACATGCATTGTGACGTTGATTTACTTATAGTCACATCATTATATCCGTATTAGCAGGGAAACCTTTCACGCTCCAACACCTACGCGCCTTCACCGCATGCTATCTCCAGACCCTGAAGTGTGTTGCACTCATTTACAGCGTGTGGGTCCGTGCCTTATTATTGTGTGATGGATGAAACTCGACACACTCATGCAGGTTTTGCATAATATTTGTTTATTTAAAAGTAAACCCAATCTGTTATTCTGTGTAGCACACTGCAGATATTCTTCAATTTGGGGTGAATTCGATTTGCCACAATCTAAAAAATTGGCTTTTTAAATATATATAAGAAGTGGTTCAAAACATATCCACTTACATTTTTAAAAAAATCTGTGATTGCTGCTAAAGCTTAGCGACAATATTTACTGAAGCTTCTCCAGGCTTTTAGCCAGAAGACGACACTTAACTTTGCCTAAACTCTTTAAGCGTAATGCTAATGCAACAAATGTTAAACTGATGATTAGTACTTTTATACCTTCATTTGATAGGACAGTGGAAAGAGTGAGAGAAGAGGGAGAAAGTGGGGAATGACATGTGTGTGAAAGGAGCTGCAGGTCAGATTTGAAACCTTGCCCCCCGCCTGGAAGCGGATAGGCTCCGTACTGTACATGGGACACAATCTAACTGCTAGGCCATCAGCGCCCCATCAAGTGACATTTTCCTTTGCTTTAGCATTTGCTTACTAGCACAAAATACAAAGTGCTGTTTGGGCTGATATGAATGTTATCCCCTTTGCAGGTGTTTTGTCAAATCCTTAAGTAATAGACAAATTATAACGTCAAAGGATTTTAGAAGTAATTGAAAGACATGCTGAACATGAAAGCCTGAACCAGACTTTTTTCAATCAAAGCGATGCTGCTCCATATACTGTAGATATGAGTGTTAGATACAGGGCGTAGAAAAATGTAAAATGTCAGCTGATCTTAAAACCAAACTTCCACTCAAGTAAAAGCATTACAACATATAAATCTGAAATGAACAGACCTGCATTTTGCATTTGCATCTGACTGATTTGTGTTATAGGCACATTTGAAATGAACAGTTTCAGTGCTCTGTTGTTTTTCTCAGATGTCACATAATGATGAAAATGCTTGAATTCAGTTAATGCAGCGAATATGATCAGTTATAACATCAGGAGGTATACAAACACACAAATAGACATTAGACACCATGAACATATAGGATGCATGTGCTTGTGTAGCTTACGGGCAAAGTGCGGAAACACAATAGAGGAACTCTTTGAAATGTTGAAATGGTACAGGGGGGCACTTGGCATTTTGGGGATGCACAAAATCACACACTCTGACTGTGTTAGTGTAAGCTGGAAAAGGTTGTGTGTTAGCATGTTTGACAGCTCTTCGACCCTGGCTGCGATGTTGACATTAGTGGACCAGGACACATCACCTCTGCTTTGGGAAAAGGCCTACGGTGAGCCTGCCCTTGAGCACAGCACGGGGTACTCTGTATAACTGTGTATGTGTGTTTGAGTACATATTGATAGTATTTTTAAGTAAAAGCCCTGAAACAGAATCATGTCTAAGTCTCAAATGAATCTTTCTGTGTCTTTATGTGCATTGAAAGTATAGCAAACAAAGTAATGTTTGTTAAAAGGATCATTTTAACAGTGCCTGGGTCTTGTTATCCTCGCGTTTCATAGCTACAAGGAAGCTTTTGGTAGACGTTCTTGTCTGAATTTAAGCTTATTTCAGTCTGAATTTAAGAAAGCTTTCTCTTCACAATTTTTAATCCAAAATGAAAACACACATCACTTAAACTCTCTCCTGCTCTAATCTCTTTCTTCAGCCATTTGCATCACGACACAGAGACCTCATGTTTGTGTTTTGTTTCCCCTCCTCAGAGTGTTGATTTTCACCTTGTGTGAGCATGTTGTTGACTTCACTTTCACACGGCTGTCTGGAAATCAAATCCGATCAAGTTTTTATATTCCGCAAATTGTCACTGTGCCAACTCTGGAGGATTGAGCGAATGGAAGGGGACAGTAGGACGCAAACAAACAAGCATGCAGATGAATAACCCAACGCTTATGTCAACAACACGCCTGTCATCATCAGAGGAGACACAGGCCCCCTCATCCGCGAGAATCGGTACGCGGAAAGAGAGGATCAACAGAATGATACACAGCAAACTAATGGGGAAAATAATTCATACATCTGCAATCTGCCTTTTTCTGTTTTTCCCTATTTTTTCTCATTCTCCTATCAATCCTTGTTTGTTTACTTCCCATGCGTTTGATTTATAGAGCGTTGAATATCAGACATGTCTTTTCACATTAGTGATAGCTGAGAATGACACTGCCAAAACAATGAATAATACCTCTACCACCGCCCTTCAACAGAACCAAACGCTGTGGCACTTGGAGGTTGGGATGAGGGTTGTCCATGAAAAACTGGTCTCAAGAAAACCTTTTTGAGATTGATTGAATGTCTTGAGAAGAAGCAGTTTTGTTTTTAATGCCATGGAATGTTTTAAATGTTAGTTTACTGCCTGTTTGGTCAAGAATGTCCTCTTCTATTGTTGTCAATCCAACAAACTCTTTCTCCCTTTTTTCTCTTCCCTTCCCGCTCCTAGCTTTGCTTATATCTCCTCTTGACCTTTGACGTCTATCAATCCAACCACCAGCCCCTTGGTGTCTTGTCCCTCCTTGTATCTGTTTCCTGTCTAGCCTTAAGCCAAACTCTTAATCCCAACCTCTGTTGTACCCTCAACCCATTCACCTCTCTGTCCTTGAGCCTGTTGGCTGCAGGTGGATGTAGCAGGTCTGTCACAGGGTGGCGAGGCTGTCAGTCATGTATGTAGTGTGTGTGTGTGCGTGTGGGTGTGGGTGTGTGTGTGTGTGTGTGTGTGTGTGCGTGTGTGCGTGTATGTGTGTGTATGGTGAGAAGGGTGTGAAGGCAGCTGTCATGATATCTCAGGATCATATGCTGGCTGTCAGACATGCAGTAAAGAAACTGACATCCAACCCCCAAAACACACACACACACACACACACACACACACACACACACACACACACACACACTGGAGCAATGTCAGATCACCGTTTCGAAACCTTTCTTTTACACATTTGTGAAAATGTCATCCATTTTCATTTTAACTTTAGACACATGTTCTGTCAAAAAACTTGACTTCAGATATCGTTGACTGATACAGTTATTATGTTTAATCAAGCCCAGGGACCTAAACCAAAACCTTGTTCTTCCATTTCCATCAGGGACAGTAGAATGAGCTCAACCAAACATCTGATGCATCTGAGGATCAAAGTGACCTCGGGCAAAACCTTGAGACCCTAACCAGAGACGTTAACATTGCAGAATCTGTTGACAGAGGTCAAGTGAAGAGATAGGTTCCTTAAGGATAAGGAAAGTGTCCATTATTAATTCCGATCCTCTCAAAGTCCCAAAATGTTGTGTTTTTCTGCGAAACTGTGGAAATGAAAGACAGAATGACGAAGGTCAATCATCACGCCCCTGCGACATTTGCCCTTCTCAACTTTTTCCCAACATATTGTGTGTGTTTCATTTTTCATTGTTTTCTTTACATCACGTGCATCTGAAGGTATGTGAGCGCATGAATGTGATCACATGTTCATAAATGCATGTAAGTGTGCGTGTGTTCGGAGATTTCCCAGCAGAAAGGTGAATGTGTCATCATTTCCCTCAATCCCTCTCATATCTGGTCCTTAGCCTGTTCGGGATATCATCGATCGCACACCATCTGTCCAGACACACATAAACATCTTCTCTTCTCTTCTCTTCTCTACATCTGGAAATGCCTACACAGCTACTTGGAGGAACAGTGTGTGTCTGTTTGTGTGTGAGTGTGTGTGTGTGTGTGTGTGTGTGTGTGTGTGTGTGTGTGTGTGTGTGTGTGTGTGTGTGTGTGTGTGTGTTCTGAATGTCCACTGAGACAGCAGAGGTGGGCAGGTCTCCGTCAGCCACACCGCAGCTGTCGTTTCAGGTTAGTGCAGGAGGGAGGTGGCTGAGGAGGAGAAGGATGAATAAGTGAAGAGACTGCAGACCGGACTCATGTTAAATGTAGAAAGGCTAACAGACCAGACTACTGTTGAGCTGTGTGTGTGTGTGTGTGTGTGTGTGTGTGTGTGTGTGTGTGTGTGTGTGTGTGTGTGTGTGTGTGTGTGTGTGTGTGTGTGTGTGTGTGCGTGTGTGCGTGTGCGTGTGTGTGTGTGTGAGAGACAGAGAGCAAAAGAGAGAGGAAGATATGTATTGGAGTCTACATGCACACACAGTCACCACAGAGGACCTGCTGCCTGTCCCGCTGAGCTTCCAATTAGCACACACCGCTAGAGCAGGACACACACACACACACACACACGCACACATATACACATATACACAAACACACACTGAGGACCCTAGAGAGAGGCCTCAAACCTGCCTGTCAGCTGCTGTTAGATCACACTGCATTGGACAGACACCAAAACACACACAGACACACACATACACAGACTTGGATTCAAACTTACACTGACGATATGACTACAAGGAAGTTATGTGTCGCAGCTAAATGATGATAGTTAAGGGGACATTAAGTTGCTGAGTACAGGTATTTGATCTCTTGACACACTTTTTAATGATAAGTGGTGGCGTGATATCATGCATTTTATTCTCCAGTATTGTACTTAAGAACAACTTTTAAGTATGGGAAGCCTAATCATCCCGGTTTCTTTCTTGAGATTTTTAGGCAAATGTTTGATTTTTTTCCCCCTCCTGCAACCATCTGACAGTTTTAGTAACATTTCACGGTACAACAGTGAAAGATTAAGCAGTCATTGTTGGGTTGAAAAATTCTCCCCTTCTTGAGCTACATAAACTATTTCACATTTTCAAGGTGTGTGGTTCTCACTGAAATACTACAAACACGATGAGCCTCGACAATTTATCTTGTGGACTAAACAACAAGAACAACATTGTAATGTTAATGAATTGAGCACAGCCACCAAAAAGTTAACTTGGTAAATATCATATACATTAGTAAAAAAAAAAGGCCTAAGACTATAAAGAGTTGACTCTCAGGACTTTGAGCACAATTGCTCCTTAAATAAATTCCAGAATGGTAGGTTTTAAAACACATCCTTAAGTTACATTTGACCCAACTAAAGTCCAGACCAAGTACACACACCAGACAAGAAGAGCTATCACTCAAAGCCCTTCACAGCATCGCCTATTTTGTCCTTGTGCATATTTTAATGACATCATCAATAATGGACATGGACAATGGTTACCCATTCTATTCTGTGGCAGGGCAAGCTAGGATCTCACTGTGCTTAAGCATACACACACACACACACACACACACACACACACACATGCATACATTATGTGAGTCAGATTGACAGACAGACAGAGTGGATACGTTTGAATCTTTCATTAACAATCTGTGGTCTTGCTTGTTTTGTTAGTGACTAATGGTGAGCTGTTTATAAATGAGCCTAAAAAAGGAGAAAAAACAAACGGGATCCTTCGCAACAAATCAATAACTCAAATATCATTAATTTGTTAAAAACGTTTCTGGTCCTACCCCCTCTTATTTGTATGCATTATTCACAGACAAATAAAAATGTAATTTTTCATCTATTAATGTATGATGCTGGACTTGTTGGCCTAAACAAATTAAGATTTTGGAAAAACAATAACAAAATAATGGGAACAGATGAACCAAGAAATAAATAACCAAACAGAAAACAGAAAAAAAGAAAAATCACTGCTCCAGCTCATAACTATTCAATATTTTATTTTTTTAGTTTGAATATAGTGTTGTATTTTTTCAGCTCTTCATCACAGTTTTTCCACAGACTAACACCCTTTGTTGTTATAGAGTGAAGTTTTGCATTGGTTCTTATTGGTGGTTTCTTGAATATACAGGCTCCTCTCAACTTGTGTTTGCTTTCTCTCCGTTGAGACCACTAAGGTTCTGTATCCATACATTTGATACTCTTCAGTATGCAACTTGCAGGCCTTACATCTGTTTGATTTAGCACCAGTCCTTGAGTGGCGTCATTATAGAAAACATAATATAGTGAGAGAAAAATAATGTTTTCTTCCTGTATACTGAAGTAGGTTGGAGGAGGCAAAAGCAGAAATCTTATTTTCTAATGTCATTACTTTTATCTGTTGTGATGTGACTGTTGAGATTTGTAAGACAAAACATAGAATGAATATTTTATTAATGACCATCAAATGATAATTTAGGTTCATCTGATTCTTGTTTGACTCAACCAGCCTGTGCTATGGTTTAGGAGGTGGTACAGATTTAACACAATGGACACTTACGCGGGGCAAACAGTACACTTGCTCTCATGAGGGATAGAAATGACACTCACAGGTCATCTACAATGATAAATAAATGTATAGGATTGTTTATAGAAGCTTGATCCAAAGGCAACTTAGTACTTGGTAACGTCTGTCCAGTTGCCTTTGGATCAAACTTTGATTCACCATGACCTGGATGACTGAGAACCTACAAACATTGTTTCCCCTTCAGAGCACTCTATCCCTCTCTCAGCCTGACATCAACACTTCAATAATCTGTCTACATTGTTCATCATTTTCTTTTTTTATGCTCCTCTAACCCCTTACCTTGAACCCACCATCTAAAGAGAATCTTTCCACAAAGCCCAACAATCCTCACTGCGTTTCCCTTGGGTGTGATTGACGCCACAAACTCAGGGCCAAGTAGAAATGCAGACAGAAAAAGAGTTGGAACTAACTATGGCGATAGGGCAAGTGCAGCTACAGAGTTGATGGCCTTCTTGCTGTCCACTCAGGGAGAAGATCGTCCTTGCTTTGTTAAACGATTTCTTCCAGCTGAACTCTTCTCCCAATATCATTCAAAGAGAGATCTTGGAGAGAAAACGGGGATTGCATACCCTGAGTCACCTTGGCATACGGCTCACTCTGAATGAATCAATCCCATTATTGCCATTTCAATAGCCATTCAGGTTGTTTTTTGTCACTAGGTGATGTGCGCTGGCCTAGTTGCAGGTAGAACCCCAACGGGAATTCTTATGATTTTTTTCTAAATGTGCACATTTCCACACGGTAGTTGAAAAAAAAAATGTATGGACTGGAAGATGCTGAAATGCAAAAGGAGAAAAGAAGTGACCTTCAGTAACAAAATGAAAAATATTTAGAGATTCAAGTAGCATTACATGTGAATTTCACAATAAATTTGACAAGGACATTTAATGCCATCGCACTTTAAAAAATAGATTTTGTTTCAGGGGGCACAATGTCCACATCTCTATTGAGAAACTGTTCCTCAAACCTCTATCTGAACATTGTTACATTTAAGAGTTTCTAGTGTACACGCATGTACCAATTCAGCAGGGAACTGCCTGTATTAAGAACTCAAAACAAATATTTTCATAGAAGTTTAAGACTACAAAATGAGATGGTATCAGGACTACAACTTATCTTGGTCTCCATAACATTTTCCTTTTCTTTTCTTCCATGCTCTTTTCTTCCAATTTGTTTGGCAGAAATACCTTTCTCTCCCACTTGATGGGGCTGTGATACTACTGATGGTCTACAGCAGCTGTTCATCTCTCACTCAGCACAGCAGGCACAACTCTGCCAGAGCTCTCATTTACAACTCAGGCCAATCCTTCTATAGCAGGGCATTTTAACAGCACTGTAACCTAAACCTCACTGAACTGCATGGGACTCCTATCCTCTTAGGTCTGTAGGCCTCTGCAGGAGGTGTTATGTTTACAGAGGGAATCCTGTGACTGTGAGGAGGTTGGTTCAATTCTCATCTCTGTGTGAAAGAGTACCTGCAGCTTCAGGTACATTTATTTCCTATGTTTCCGATACAGTTGAGCAAGGCATGTTTGCCAGCTCATTGGGGTAGTTAAGCTAGTTGAGCACAATATTTACATGGAAAGTAATTTGTAAAAGACTCCCAAGTGCAAGTACTCTCAGGAAGTATTTTGTTTGAATACATATGTATGAGTACATTGTTATTTGTATTGGAGAATATGTACATTTGAATTTGCATCCTTGGTATAATAAAAACATTGTGTATTTCTATAGGGATTTCTTTAATGTGCAGTATACCTATCAAATAAACTAAATAGTGAAATAGTGTATGCAAACCTTGAGATTATGATGTCCAGTACTTCTCACCAACTTCAGGACATACATCTCGTCTCCTTTCTCAAAATAATGCTGGTACCACAGTGTCACCTTGTGATGACTGACACCATATGGTCGCAGCCATATGCCCTCTTGACACTAATGTACAGGCCATACATGTACACACGTGTTCCTGTGGTGCTGACATACTCAAAGTAGGTGTTTCCCTGTATGAATGTTCTACTGGACGATCAGCTAAGTCTACATGCGTGCATGTTTATGTGAGATATATTCACAGTATATGACATATACTTGGGAAAGTGCATGTGTCATCAAGTGGCAGTTACGCCTGTGAATGTTTCCATACATAGCTGCTGTGTTTACGTTCTGCTTTCCCTATGAGTGCATGTGTTTTTGTGTGAATTGTAGCCTGTGTGGGATGGTAATCCGGACTGGGCAGCTGCGCTCATTCGTATTCGGCCCTGAGGCACTTCTAGGCCGTCTCACTGATTAGTGATCAGAGAAAGAGAGAGAGGGAGAGAGAGAGAAACAGTGGAGGGTGAGGAAGAATGAGAGACAAAGAAAAAGAGAGAGAGAGGTCTTCTCTCATTTAGTAAACACTTGGTAAATGACTCTAATCCCATTAAGCAGGGGGGAGCAGCTTGCCCCCTCACATAATGTGCATTAATATGTATACAAGTGTGTGGTTGTTTTTCTCTCTCTAGCACACACACACACACACACACACACACACACACAAGGACATTCACTCCATACATTATAGTCAGGAAATGAAAATGATTAGCCCACATAAGTGTTCGATAAAGCCTTAATGTAATATTAGGGGCTGCTAAGGAGGCTTGTAGAGCAGACTTATGAGAGTGACATGTAAATCAAATGTGCTGTGTATATTTTGAGGCACAATTATTGTTTTGACCCGGCTCCTCAGTCAACAAAAGAAAACCTGCTCTCTCTGAGGAGCAGGAAATCAGCTTTTCAAGAGCTCTTGTGTTGAGAGAGTGGAGGGCAAGGCAAGGCGTGATTGCTGCACTCTGCAGAGAGGATCAGACATAGGGGGATTTCATACAAGCTCAGAAAACACAGGGCAAGCACTTAATTCAGTGCCTTGACTTACTTGTCCTGTTCTGCAGGGGGAAAAACAATGATAACTTTAACATAATATAATTATAATTTACAGTAGATTCCTAAAAACATCAATATTCCAGCATCAGGCTTTCATCATAAAGGTTATCGACTGTAAACAACAAAGACTTTCAAAACATCAACTGACGTAGATATAGATAAATCAATTGTTTATAGTCTTCTTGATAATGGATATAGCTCATAATAACATCTATAATATGAGGTGAAGATACTTTCTTAAAATTCAGTGTCTTCAGTTCTGATGGTGGCAGGAGCATGTCCAAAGGGGTGGCCAAGGGGGCATGGGCCCCCCTAGAAATCCGACTGGCTACCCCAGGTGTCACTCCAAGAACCCTAAACAGTGATTGGTTATTTGCCCTATCAGAGGATTTAACTTTAAACCAAGTATTAGCTAATTGTTTTGCAACAGCTGCTAGTGTCTTTCTTTACATATCAATATAGCATATTTTCTTCTTTTTTTTAAATTCAATTGTAAATAAAAACTTTGCACACCTATTTCATAAGAAAAAAGCATAGGAAAGTAATGCACTCTGTCTTTTAGACAAATTAGACTGTTTAGGAGTTTGCACATTTTTAAGTACTTTGAATTCTTTAAACATATATCTTATTTTTGCTTAATTAAGAAATGATCTTATGTTCCCATTATCTTGTGTTATAAAGTAGATATGCTTGGTGAAGTTCGACAGGGTAAATCATTGATATTTATGTATTTGTGTGTGTTTATGCGCACATCACATTCAGGCCACACCTGCAAAAGTCAGTGCCCAATTTGGGCCACCCCAGTCTGGACACACCGCTGGACGGTGGTGAACTGAATACTGGATGGTTAAAAAAATGCTCTTCTTTTATGAACATTTCCTTTCCACTATCGCCACTAGATAGATCCCCCATTCATATGATGGACTTGCTTCAAAACCTATGCTGGAATCCATTTTAATTCCACAGTTAAAAACGGCCATTGATTTATTGTTATTGTTATAAATAATAACACACAAATTTGTTCACCGTCTGCCAGCAGGTGCACAGCCAGTCATTCCACTCATAGTGAAAACTAAGGAGGTATTTAGCTCATTCATCAATATTAAGGCTACACCTGAAGAACAATGTTTTCTGTAGCGTTGTTCTTTTTTTAACTTATGATTGCAGCTTCTTATTTGTTTGATTTAGTGCTTTTAAAAAGTTGGTAGTTTTACACACATCGCGTACAGTAGGTGACAAAACAGCAGAAGACTGAGGAAAAAGATAGGCCTGCACACTTGCTCAAATGGCACAGCAAGTTTTCATTAATCAGAATCACAACGTTTCAACCACAGGTTGTCATTTATTTAGATGGGAATATCATAATATAAAGTTTACAATAGAGTGTTATTTCAAAGTCATCTGAAATGTAATCAATCCAACATTGGCGCGGTGACACAGCTCATCAGGGAGGCCCGTGAAGGGAAAAGAGATCTCACCGTACTCTAGCTGGACCTCTCCAATGCCTACGGCTCCATACCTCACGTGCTTGTTGAGCTCACCCTTCAACGACATCATGTTCCCAGCAAAGTCACAGACCTTATTCTGGATTACTACAATAATTTCAGGCTAAGAGTCACTGCTGGGTCAGGTACATCAGACTGGCACCGACTTGAGAAAGGCATAATAACAGGCTGCATCATCTCAGTCATACTTTCTGCCCTTGCCATGAACATGATAGTCAAGTCAGCAGAGGTGGAGTACAGGGGACCCTTGAAAAAATCAGGAGTACGCCAGCCCCCAATAAGAGCCTTTATGGACGACCTGACTGTCACCACCACATCTGTCCTGGGCAGTAGATGGATTCTCCTAGAGAAGCTCATCACCTGGGCAAGGATGAGCTTTAAGCCAGTAAAATTCAAGGTCTCTAGTGCTCAAGAGGGGGAAAGTAGTGGACAGGTTCTGCTTCTCACTGTCTGGAGCCGCCATCCCATCCATCACAGAGCAGCCAGTTAAGAGTCTTGGGAAGTATTTTGACTGCAGCCTCAAAGATTCTGCGTCCATCCAGAAAACCAATAAGAGCTTGAGGACTGGCTGAGTCGGGTTGACAAATCAAGTCTGCCATGAAGGCCTGGATTTACCAGCATTCCATCTTGCCCCGGATCCTGTGGCCTCTGCTGGTGTACACAGTATCCATAACAACAGTCGAAGCCATGGAGAGAAACATCAGCAGCTACCTGCGTAGATGGCTTGGTCTGAGCAGCTCCGTCCTCTATGGCACCAGTAACATCCTGCAACGCCCATTCAGCAGCCTTGCCGAAGAGTTCATGGTGTCCAGAACACGGGAAGTCTTGCAGTACAGGGAATCCAGGGATCCAAAGCTCTGGAGGTGGCTGAGTCATGGCTGGGGCAGAAGGCACTGGTGGGGTCCATAGCCACAGGGCATGCAGGAATTGGCTACTTCCCTGCAACCAGGGTGGACAAGGCCAAGGGCAAAGAATGACAACATCTCGTTCAGGAGGAAGTGCGGGCAGGCGTGGAGGAAGAACGAGCTAGCAGGATGTTGGGAATGGGGCAACAAGGAGCATGGACTAAATGGGAGAATGTTCTGCAACGAAAGATCACCTGGTCCAATATCTGGAAAGCAGACTTCCATCGCATCAGGTTTTTAGTCCAGGCTGTTTACGACGTCCTACCAAGTCCAGCCAACCTCCACGTCTGGGGCAAAACAGAAACACCATCCTGTCCCCAGTGTCCAGGATGGGGATCCCTGGAACACCTCCTCAACAGCTGCCCAAAAGCCCTTGGAGACGGGTGCTATCGTTGGCGCCACAACCAGGTGCTTAAGGCAGTTGCTGACAGCATAGCCACAGCCATCAACACCGTCAAGGGTCACCACAAGCCAAAGACCATCAGGTTCCATAGAGCCGGAGAGAAGCCCAACACTCAACCACGGGTAAAGTCTGGCCTCCTCACCTCCGCCACTGACTGGCAACTGGAAGTGGATCTTGGCAAACAGCTGAAGTTCCCAGCCAGCATAACATCTACACGGCTCCGACCAGATATGATCATCGTGTCAGATTCCAAGAAGCAGTTGATCATTCTGGAGCTCACAGGGCCCTGGGAAGAGCGTATGGATGAGGCCAATGAGAGGAAGTGTGCCAAGTACCAGGAGCTGGTGGACGAGAGCAGGAGGCAAGGCTGGAAAACTTGCTGTGAACCTCTGGAGGTGGGCTGCTGAGGACTTGCAGGGCGGTCCCTCTGCAAAGTATTCCAGGTGCTGGGCCTCACTGGGGAGGCAAAGGGGAAGGCCATCAGGTCTGCAACTGAAGCCGGTGGCTATCGATCAAGAAGGCAGATCCATGGGCAAACGCTGCGGGGACACAGGCCGGGGTCTGATCAACCCCGGTCGGTTCGCCTGGGCGAGGGTGTCCGATGTTGAAAGACTCGAAACACCCAATGACCCCAGGTTACATCACTGATGATGCGTCCCTGTGCATCCGCAAGATGTATCTTTCACCAACATGGGGAACATTTGGCACTAGTATTAACTGTTTTATACTTTTATATATTTATAATTACAACCTTAATAATTGAAGACATACTTTGAGTGTTGCTTCTATAAACACAAAGATGGACATTAGGGCACCAATGTAGTGACATTCTGCTAGGCATACTGTATTCAAGGAATGGGTGATAAAATTTAGTTTTGATGTTTTTACTGTACATTACAGTACAAAATGCAAGTAAAACACAGTAATTCCATTGCAAAAGGACAATTAAAGCATGAAATAGCTTATTAGCCTTAATAGCTTCTTTGCCTATTGAATGGAGTAGTTATGTTTTTTTAAAGTACTGTAATATTTGAACTTCAATATTAAAATATTGAATAGGAACAAAAGCAAACTTTAGTCAGTGTTTTCTTCATATAAGAAATTTGCTGAAATCAATAAAATATGTGTATCCACCTGGAAATTCTTTCCAATTCAAAGGGCAGAGAATTAAAGTTTCAGATGAGGGCAGACCCCAAATTCCTTTGGATGACAAAATCAACTAATACAATATATTGTATTGTTTGGGGCTTGGTAGCTGTTTGCAACATTGAAGTCATGTCAATTATCAATATTTTCAATTTAACCAACATTCTATCACTGGCACAAATCTGGTATATTTTCCAAAATTCCTAGATTGTGCTTAAGCTAACCTGTAATACATGTCCATATTAGATAAATGGTTATGATTGGCATAACCTGAAAGTGGTTCTTTGGAAATCTGTCAGAAGGGGAAGTGGGCCAGACACTTCTGTCAGATAAAGAAAACATGAGGCTGCAGAGTCATCATGGTTTCCAAACTAGGGTGCAATTTGTGGATGCATCTATCATCTAAAGCCACTTCTTGCTTCTTAAAGATAAAAGATAAAGATAAACTTTATTGATCCCCCGTGGGGGAAATTTGTGCATTACAGCAGCTCCAGAAAACAGGGGACGGGAATATACTTATTAAAAATAAAAATAGAAGTTAAAAATCAACATATTTACATCATTTAAATAAAATAAAAATACAATAATGTAAAATTACACAGTAACTAAGGGATTGTTCTTAGAAAAACACACACAGTGTGTAGCATGAGGTGGTGATGTTGTTGAAGAGTCCGATTAAACAGTCTGACGGCAGATAGGATGAACGACCTGCGGTAGTGCTCTGTCTTGCAGGGTGGGTGTCTGAGTCTGCTGCTGAAGGAGCTGCTCAGGGCCCCCACAGTGTCATGCAGGGGGTGAGAGGGGTTGTCCATGACCCTTGTCCATGAGCCTTGTCCATGTCCTTAAAAAGATATCAGATCGTGCTGTTGTAACCTGTTGTAGATTTTTTTAAAGTACTATTTCACCTTAAAAGGAAATGATATACTGTACAAGCCAAAACTGTCTAAAGGAAGGCGTGTTTTGGGATATTGGGCTATTAAAATAAAAGGTAGATTATTCTATTCTACTGCCAACAAATAACATGTTAAAAACTTGACTATCACAGGCTTAATGTTGGTCAATGTGAAAAATTCAAAAAAGTTGCAGTGTGTGTTAACAAAGGTTTGCAAAATCAAATCAAAAGCAAAGGAGAAACTAATCTGCTTGACTATTTGTTTACAGTAGGTTTTAAGAGGAGAGGTCCGTCCGACTGACGTATTCTTTGACCAACCGTGTCTCAGCGTCAAGCAGCGTTTGTCCAATCACAGAAGAGACACAGAGGCCCGCCCCCTTCCCTCAAACTGCATGTCGAGAAAGAACGTCATCTGCCTCATACATTTAGCTTTTAGCCACAATTAGCTAGTCGTTCAAATCACAGATAGCCTTACATTTTTTGAAACGACTGTTTGTTCGTTAACAACCACGTAGCGGTTGTTATTTTTTTGCGCTTCCCGTGTCTACAGTGCCAAACATGTACGTAGAAGCCTTATTCCGATGCAGGGACACACTGAAAGCCGGAGCTGGTCGTGTGAAATGCAGGCTAGCCTAATCAGAGCTAGCTGACGAGCAAAAGGGGGGGCCGAGAAGCGAAAGTGGCTAAACCTTAACGAGAGATAAGCCTATCACAACACGCCCTGGGTACTTTAACAAACCTGCCAGCTGAAGCCACAAGACAAGGACCGATATAGCAAGTTCGTAAAGAGTAAGTGATGTTTTGTTACACACTCACATTAACCCGTCAACGTGTTTGACAACTGTGAGCTAACAAGGTAAGCTAGCAACACAAGTGGCCTTATGTTCAGTTTGGGGGACAAGTGACTCAGTAAACAATGTTTGTCGCTCCGATTAAATGAAAGCGTTGTTGTGTAGGAACATGTTTGGGTGATTATAATGCAAATTGTTCTGCTGATGGTGCACCAGTAATAATATGGGGTCCGGTTTTGTTCAGTGATTTGACATGTTGTTGACATGTTTTCACACGTTTCACTGCAGATTATCAATGTTAGTTCATTATAAGTATCATATATATATATATTTAGCATGTAGTGGTTACAGTAGTAACATGGATGGCATTACTTGATTAACTTAATTCGTTGTACACCACAGAATCTGGGTGAATGGGTCCCTCCCTTTCATTGTATGGTTGTCCTGTGATAATGGTTCACATAATAATAATCGATATATATAAACCCCTATAGTCGTTATGAATGTCATCTACTATTGCAGTCTACATAGCAGAGTTAAAAAAAAACCCAAAAACGACCTCCTTCATGTTTTGTTTTCTTACACTCTCTGTGTTGATTGTTTATGAAACACCAGTAAAGGAATGAGCTTGTTTTATTGCCTTGTTGTGGCTGCTTTATTGGGTTGTTGGTAAGTATGTGGCTGTGTGTCTGGCAGTGTTTGTGTGACAGTGTGTTCCAGAAATGGCAGCATCATCGACAGTGGCATGTTTGTGTTGGCACCTTGATGTCAAATCCTGCACTGTCCACGCTGCTTGAGCCCATTACTACTGCCAGTGTTTTTGGCCCGTCCAGACTCCGAGGCGTTCATCTATTCACCTTAAGTCGCGTGGGATGATTGGATCACCTTAGACGCAGTTGTCAATCAGATAGATCCTTAAATGGCAGCTTGGAGTATTTCAAAGATAGGTGTCGAGTGTCCTGAGGGGTGAAGTGTGGTGTTTGAGTCTCAGAAGAGGAGGACTGAGATGAAGATGAATCTTCAGATAACACCTTTTTTTCTATTTCAAAATAAGCCAACATAAATACTTCCTGATATCCCAATTTATTATAGAGCATGAAATCTGGGAAATGCAAAACTATCCATAGTTGTATCGCTTAACATTTTCAGTTATACACTTTCATAAACTGAGCAGGCTTAGCAAATGGATGTTGTTTGACAGACGGATTATTATTGATTCAGGTTATAATGCACTTGAGTGGTATTCTAGCCTATACTTTAAATTGTTATAAAAAAATCTGCCTTCTTTTAACCTTTAAAAGACAGCAGATGTGGCTTAGATTCGAGCAGGTTGATTGAGCCAAACGTTTGCTTAATGCAAAATGTTAGACCCATGCAATTATATACACTTCCTATTTCAGAGAACCCACACACTAAAGAATAACATGACACATGTACTCTCCTGCTCTTCGGCTGGAGTCTGGTGAAGTATCGGCACCAGCTTCCTTGACGCCACTGCGAGGAAGATGACTGAAGCTGTGTTGATCAAAGAGCCCTTGTTTTGGGGAAACTGTCTGCTTTTGATGCGACTTAAGTGATGAGTCATCAAAGAGGGGGATCTGGGATATCCCCGGCCTTTTTGTTCCACCTGTACAATGAGTAAAACAAACAAAAAAAAGCCTTTATTTTGAGGATTCAATAATATTTTTTTATGTCGACCAAAAACCAAGGCAGTGCATCAGAGCAGATCTTCAGGGTGTACAGATTTTTTACTTATTTAAATCCTGATGTTGCTAACTTATGTGGCCCCTTTCGCCCTCAACCTGTCCTGCAGAAGATATGCAGTTTTTTTAGTCAGACCACTACCAAATAAAAGCATGTAAAAGAAAGTCAACATTGGTGCTTTGGCTCAGTTAATAGAGAGGGCATCTTATGTACAGAGACTACATTTCTTGTCGCAGGCTTGACTCCCAGTCCTGGCGCTATTTTGGTGCCTGTCATGTCATCCTCCAATCTCTCTCCCCACATTTCCTGTGTCTCCAGCTTTCCTATCCTAATAACAGCTGGGGACAGCTATATTAAACTAGAAATTAGTTTTCATAGCCTAAAAAGATATCCATTCAAAATGATAACTTGCCCACAGCATTGAAGATAGCAGCTCAATTTGTTTCCAGGCCATGCTCATTTTAAGTTGACATGAGAAGTAAACTGATTATGTAGGAAAGCATGTCCTGGACTACTTCTTCAATCTTAGCTTATTGGTAGAAATTGATCATTTTAAGTTTGACGTGATGCTAACCGGTTGCTAATTTAACCAGAACTGGTTTGGATACAATCTTAGAATTCAACAAGGTATTGAGGTAAAGCCCTAAACATTGTAGTAAAGTTTGTGAACTGCTCAGTTTTTTTTGGAAAATTATATTTTGCCAATCGTGTATCTGGAATTTGGCCAACATTGTTCACTGATAAACTATGTGCCATCATACTGAATATTTTTTCGCAGAGGATATAGTGTGTCAGATCAAAAAGACAAAACAATATTCAGACTATTCAGGTCATTCCTCTTATCTGGCTGTATCATATCTGCCTGCTGAGTGCATGATGGTAGTTGGCCATTTAGTCAGTGTGCATTGATTTTTCCACTACTTTTTTTACATTGCTTGCACCAGGGGAAAACTTCAATATAAAAATGTTTCACCAGACATGAAGGCAGCTAGACAGACACATTGACACAACATGAGACAGACACATTGTATGATGCATTTTAGAGACTGCACTGTATTTAGTAAACGGCACAAGTAGCATCCATACTTAAAGCTGTATATTTTATGATTAGACAGGTGTATTTATCCTTTTGGAAACCAAATGCAAATCATTGATTGTGTAAAGTTTTATGATTCTACACAACCATGCTACATTTTGCTTTTGCTTGCGGACAAAGAAGTCCATTTAAAAATGTGTTTTATGACCAGCAAGTTACAAAGCATGCAGTACATTAACATTAATTTCATTAACGCTGTCAATAAATTCCAACATAAATATTATGGTGTGTAATGGAAGATTGGGAAATGTCTGACAACACGCATCTTTAGTTTATATGGAGTTTGCGTCCTGTCCAAAAATGTGAACTTATCATTTAGAAGACGGCCAATTTGTGTTCCTATCATTTAGGTGGAAAAGTTAACTTTTCTATATGTTGAACAAATACAGACATAAACATTTACTGGAGGACTGTTCTTCTTGGTAGTCCAGTGTTGTGTGTTTTCTGTGTTTGATAGGTTAATCCTGTCCTGTGTGGATCCCATAAGCAGCTGACTGTTAAATTGAGTTAGCTCATTAAAGCTGTCCTGCTTGTCAGATCTCTAAAACCAGTAGACCTGTCTGTTAGCCAACTATAAACTCTTTAACAGCTCAGCCATCCACTTTATTTCACGTGTTCCATGTTAGAAAAACAGCTTTATGGCACGAGTAAATCAGAGCGAGGTCAGTTTTAACACCCAAGCGGGAACCTGAAGCATATATACATACTGTATGCACTCCATGAATGGCCACATGAACAAACCTGCAAACAAAAGGACACACAGACGCATGGCTGTGCCCTTATCTAGTCCCATGCTAAAAAGTGTAACCACCAACAACCACTGCTTCTGTTGCTAAGGAAACCACTCAACTGTCACTCCAAGCTTTGTATCCATGGAAACATCAGGCTGGGTGACATCACTCCCTGGAGTTACCAGTATGCTTATAAGTTATGCATGCAGGTATTTATTTTTTATGCGAGACCATAAGGGTGTTGCGCATATTTTAGCGCCGTTGAATGTGATTTGTTCTGAGCTATTACTGAGTGTGTATGTACTTGCAACGAAGGTGAAAGAGCAGATGATTTGGTTTGGTGATTTTTGCACATGGCTTTGATATGTGCTCTATAATGAGATGAATGTGTGTTTGTGTGAATACATTTATTTTCAAGGTAATAATTCAAGTGGTTTGTGCAAGTGATGCTTCTCAGCCTTTTGATATGTGATCAGTAGCCAATTGTCCCTGTGTGTGTGTGTGTGTGTGTGTGTGTGTGTGTGTGTGTGTAGGCCAACACAGCAACAAAAACACACCTGTTATGCTTTTCTAAAAAATAACAAAAAATACTGAACCTGTACCACCGACTTTCTGTTGAAAGTTGGAAAGCTTTCTTTGATGATGGAGGGTTGATTGCAATGATTTATAACTTGGTAGCATTATTTTGTTTCATGTTTATTGATTGCCTTTAACCTCAAGTCATGGGTAAACAGAAATGTTTGATATTGGAAAGCTGGGCAGTTTGTATGCTATAAAAATATCCTTTTCCGTTTAACTTTTTTTGCCCATAGTACTGGTGCTACAGAAGTTGTTGTCTTGGAGCCCAAGACAAAAACTTGTAGGAACATATATAAATGTCTGTTACATCTCTAAAACCGACCACAAGTAGTGCAATTTATCATTTAAATGGTAAATGGACTTGAGCTCATATGGTGCTTTTCTAGTCTTCTGACTTCTCAAAGCGCTGAAAAGGCCATTCATGTTGCATGTCCATACACAAAATCCGAACCTTAACAAGAAACATTTTCAGATAAACTTTTTAAATTATATGACGTAAACAACATTATTTGCCATAGGACAAAAACATATTTGGGTTGGGTTGTGAAAACACACACACACACACACACACACACACACACACACACACACACACACACACACACACACACACACACACACACACACACACACACACACACACACACACACACACACACACACACACACACCTCTCTCCCAAAAAAAACGCATCTGTCTTTCTCTCATTGCACAGGTGTGATCATTTGAAGCACAGACCAATTTTCTTGTACCACATGGCGTGGCACACATGTCTCACTGTACGGCCTGGTTGGCCTTAGCCAAGTGTGCATAAAGAGAGCTGAACATTGAGTTTGCCCACAGCTTGTTAGTAGCCTGTATTAATGTAAAAGTTTAAGTTAAAAGTGCAGTTTTCCAGGCCAAAAGGCCATTAAGCGGTGCGACAATCAATAAGACTGTGTAAGTCATCTATGGTCTTGCATAAGATAAATATATAGTCAATTAACATAGCGTTGATCCAGAATTTCTCAGTCCTGTCAAGCAGCCTGATGATGCTGTATATTCAGCTAATGCAGTTATAGACTGGGAACACATCCCCTGAATTACTCCATGGAGTTTGTTAATGCGCTCAATGGCTAGTTCTTAATGGCCAAAGAAGCTTTTAAGCTAACTCCCCAGTTATTTTTAGCACTAAATAAAGTGGCTGTGCTAGAAATGGTGAGGAATGTTCACTGTTTGGTTGAGCTTTTCTCCTTTAGCCCTATCAGGTAAAAGTAACACATGTCAGTCTTGTTAAATATCTGACTATGCGTCATTAGTTTACATGTTTTTATTGTATCTACTTCAAGTTTTCTGTTAACTTAAATACCACAAATTGCTTGAAATGACCTTTTAGTTTTAGAGAGGTATGTGGCCAAATAGGTCTAAGCCTTTCAGTATGATGACATTGAAATGGCAGAGGGTAGTAACCTGTGTGGAGGCTAAACAACACGAAACAGAGATCACCTGAAATCACATTTCTCCTTATGTACTGGTATAATTGATGATCATGTCTCAAGAAAGTATTCTCCCAGCCTCTGAGTTTTACAGTGTTATTTGTACTACTTCCTGCTGCTGTCTACTTCTTTATTTATATAAATATGGTATCTGATATTTTCATGATTTCCCGTGATGATTCACATGTTTTTTGTTTTTTTTGCTGCCCCTTTGATGTAGTGTATGAATGGCCATGTGTTGCAAACCCTGCTTCTTTCAGACAAATACATTCACAATTGAACCTGAGTTTAGGTTCATCAGCCATACGGTTAAGTCAGCATGCAGGATAACAGGCCCTGCCACTTGTTCACTGGTAAATTGATTAAAGCCATAATTATTGTAATTGAATTCAACTGTGTGAAAACTTCCCCCTAAAAGAAAGACCAGGTGCCAGACCTTGCACTATCCAATAGAAATGGAGATCAGTCACACAGCTGGTAACAAAAAGGGCACAATGGTTTCAGGAAACGACCAAATCCCCACTTAAACTTATTTTACAAACAACTGTACAAAGAGTATTTGATTAATATTGATATTTTTTAAATATAGAATTTGGGCTGATCTGTAATTATAAAATGAGGAAAACAGTGAGTCAATAGAGATGTCTACCATCTATTTAACTTCACCATTTTGCAGATTAGCATTTTAATTTGTATTAATGTGTCATCAAATTGACAATTCTAGTATTGTGTTACTATACAGATGAGTTCATTGACTTGTTTTCTGATTTTGTCCTGTGTCCTCACTGTTCTCTCTAGGACAGAGCCATGGGTGCGTTCCTGGACAAACCCAAGACGGAGAAGCACAACTTACACGGCGAGGGAAATGGCCTTCGCTTCGGACTCAGCTCCATGCAGGGCTGGCGGGTGGAGATGGAGGACGCTCATACATCTGTGTTGGAACTTCCTGCTCCCGGAATGACTGACTGGTCCTTTTTCGCTGTGTACGATGGTCATGCTGGATCAAGGGTCGCCAACTACTGCTCTAAGCACCTTCTAAAACACATAATCAGTGCCAGCTTAGAGGCTGGAGCGTCACAAAGCGGTTCAGATAGCTCCAACAACGACCACCCAGCCTCAGTTCCTCCTACAGTGGAGGCTGTGAAAGCTGGGATCCGGACAGGCTTCCTGAGGATTGATGAGCACATGCGTAGCTCCTCTGACCTTCGCAATGGCATGGACCGAAGTGGCTCTACAGCAGTGGGAGTCCTCCTGTCCCCGGATCATTTCTTCTTCATTAACTGTGGGGATTCCCGAGCAGTTTTATACCGCAATTCACATGTGTGCTTCTCCACACTTGACCACAAGCCTTGCAACCCTCGTGAGAGAGAGCGGATCCAGAATGCAGGCGGCTCAGTGATGATTCAGAGGGTTAACGGGTCACTGGCCGTATCCCGGGCCTTGGGGGACTACGATTACAAGTGCGTGGAAGGCAAGGGCCCAACAGAGCAGCTGGTCAGTCCAGAACCGGCTGTGTTTGAGATGGTTCGGTCCCCAGAACAGGACCAGTTTGTGGTCCTAGCATGTGACGGCATCTGGGATGTCATGTCCAACGAGGAGCTGTGCGAGTTTGTGAAATCTAGACTTGAGGTGTCTGATGACCTGGAGAGGGTCTGCAATGAAGTAGTGGACACCTGCCTGCACAAGGTGGGTACACTTTTGGTTATGAGTGTGTAGTTTTGTAAATTACTGTGACTTAGCTAATGGCTTCTGGAGATTGGAGTTTGGGGAATTTGACAGATGGTTTTAAAATGATTGTGTCGCTAAGAAGCTACTCAAGTTACAAACTATCTATTTAAAAGATGTGCAAAAATGTCAGTGAAGAGTTTTTCCAGAGCTTTTAAAAGCTGAAAAGGAACTTGCTGTTCAAGCTTCTGTGTCCTAGAGTAAGGGTTTCTAAAATACAAGAGAAGGACAAATTCAAATCTGCATGTACAAGAATTGAAGTATGAAGTGTCAAACCCAGCTTGAGAGATCGCTGTTGAAATCCTGAAGGTTTCATCAGAACAGGAGATTTAGTGAGTTGGGAAAACATTTGGTATAAAATGTCTTGTTTATGTCCCATTATTGAATCTGAGCTGTCTGTTATAAATGCTGCCATAGCTGTGTGAGTGTAAATTGCCAAATTATTTGTTCCCAGAAGTAACCTCCACTATTCCTTTCAGCACCATAATTGAGCCCTTCTCTTACATACTCTGTCTTTTGGTTCCTCTCTCCTCCCGTCCATCTCAGGGGAGTCGGGATAACATGAGTGTTGTGTTAGTGTGTTTGGCCAGCGCTCCCAAAGTGTCAGAGGAAGCCATGAGGAAAGACGCTGAACTCAACAAATACCTGGAGTCTCGAGTGGAAGGTGAGAATGGATGTGAGGAGAACGAGGATGATTGCTTAATCTATGTGCAAACGAAGTGAGATTGAGGAATATGATACCGGTAGTTGCTCATTTTATTCATCTCTCTTCCATCTCTTTTGAAAACCAGCTCTGTGGGTTAACAGTTGTATTTATAATCAAAATACACCCAATATTGTTGTTTGATGGATGTAGTAAGGATTAACATTTCTTTATCTTGGCTTCTAAAAAGCTTTTTCTTGGAGACACAGGATCTCTCTCCAGCTGAAACTCTGTATCATATCTGTATGCATGCTTTCTTCACCGACTGACCCCGGCATTCTCTATTGTCTAACCTCCAGCCAAGTTTGCTCCGGCTCACAGCAGAGGAATGACACCATCATGACCCCCGTTTCCATTTCAGCAAGCATCTCCCCTCTTTATTCCCTGTTCACCCCTCTCCTTCATATGCTCTCTGTAAACACATCTATCTCTCCCCTCCATCCCTAAAATGTTTTTTACTTTTTTGTTCTAATGGAATCACTTCACCTCCTTGTCTTTCTCTCTCTCTTTTTCGTCCTAATTTCATTTTTTCTCAAGATTATAAACATGGTGCAGATTATTGCCTCTGGGTTGGTTACTGTTCTATTGCACAAAACTAGCGCTGGTCAGGTTTCAGATTTGGGCATATCAAGAGATATATTTTCACATTTTTACACTTTATTAATGAATCTTACCACTGGTTCATACCTGGTTCTATCTTGGTTCCACAGAATGGAAAAAAACTAGGTTTCATATTAAGAACTTACGTTGTTGTGTTGGCTGTTCAGCTATGTAACCACATGTGGTAATGCATGATTCATTTCAAAATCTTTTAAAGGTCTTCCAATGGTTTGCCATGCACTCCAGAACAGATTTGAATCATTTTACGTTTCATGTTAAAGCACTGTCATGTAAAAGTTTGATTATGTTTCGGCACAGTAGATGTTTGGCTTCAGGTACTGTCTAATACTGGAGGGTAGAAATAAAGTAGTTGGAGAAAGAAAGAAAGCGGGAGAGGAATGCTCTGGCTGAACATTGAACTGGCCTCATGCCACTCTCAGCTCAGTTGCAGGCCTCTTTGTGTCACGGTCTCCCCCTCTCTCTGTGTCTCAGGCACACAATCATTTCCACAAATTCACTTGTATGGTTTTCATCTTCACTTCCTTTCTCCTAATTTATCCCTGTTTTTCTCTGTCCTCTACTCTCCTTTCTCTCTCCTCTCATATCCCCAGCTGTTCTGGTGGTTCTTGGCAGCCGCCACCTCTGCTAATACTGACTCGTCTTACATATCCGTTGTTGTTTCAGAGATGTTGTCTCGGCCAGGAGAGGAGGGGTTTCCGGACCTGGTAACAGTGATGAGGAACCTTTCCACCGACAGTGGCATGCCCACCCTGCCACCAGGGGGAGGCCTGGCAAGCAAGTAAGGACAACCGTTGGTTTAAGTGATAATTAGTACCATATCCTGCAATCATAAACATCCTGCACGTTCAAGGAGTTTGGAAGACATTGGCATTACTATTTCATTTCTTATGCTCATTGGCTTATGTTAATGTGTATGCTCAGCCAAGGTAATTATTGTTATGTTGTTAGAACTACCTGCCTTCCCTGGGACAAAAATGACTTTTTTCAAATTTGCAGTAGTTACAATGACAGCAAGATGTTGTTCCTTTTTTTGACAGGGAGACCTTACTGTTCCTTCTTCTTTTCACTCGCTTTCCCTCTGTTGTAGCTTCTGTTGTTTGAACTGAATAGCTCAAGAGACCAAAGGCTGTTGGTATCTGTTCTTCCCACAGACGCAGTGTTATTGAAGCAGTTTACAACCGTCTAAACCCATACAAGGAGGAAGATGGGGTGAGTATCAGTAACCAGGATGAACTCTATTTCCATATGTGATATGAAATAATCTTGAGGCTTTGTGACACATCTGGGATACAAGCAGTCTAACTTGTTCCATTTGTCTTTTACACATGGGTTTCAGTGGTCTCTGAAAACCTGTTATGATATTTTGAATGATCCCGTCTGGTGGACCAGACAGCCAATTTGTGTGTAAGCTTCACTCTCCAAAACCGCAGCCGATGAAGTATTTAAAGTGACTTCAGAGATGGCTGTGAGCTCACCTCACCCTTCCAGTATGTTAAACATCTGTTTTTCTGTGCACAATGCATGATGCACACCTTCCTGTCAGCTCTCTTAATCGGTTATTCATGCATGACAACATGGCTTTATCTAAAGCCCTTCTAGTGGAACTGAGAAATGCAGGTGAAAGCATTCTCTTCCACCCTTTGCATTAAAGATTTGATCAATTTACCCCCCTCCTCCTCTGCCATCAATTATAAACAGTCCCACAGAGCGCCCCTACAGGCCTGGAGCACTTCCATTGAAAGGCTGGATTTGCACCGCTTGTCTCTTGCAGTTGTCTGAATATGTGTGTTTTTGACTGTTGTTTATTTTCAGCGTATTTGTTGTTAATGCAGTTGTTTGGCTTCATTCGCAGCGCGTCTCAGGCTTTGCATTTGTTTTGGACGTTTGCCTTTGCTTTTTTTGGAATAGCAGCGTTTCTGAATTGCTGCGCGTTTCTCTTAATGTGTTTGTTTCAAATAAAAGCTGAGGTCTCCTAATCTATAGGGAGTAAAGGCTGTGGCCACACTCTGAGAACAAATGTTGGAGTCATACCAGCACCTTGTTTCTTCTTCTCTATGACATAATAGCTGAAAAGCAGGAAATGGTGACACCTCTGTGGTCCCGTTGCCTTCTGTTTTTGCAGCTTATGGGTGGTTATCTCTGTGATGGTGTGTTTTGTGTTTTTAAATGATGAATCGAATGTTTCAGGAAATGGTGCTCTAAAACTACAGTCCTTAGAATCATAAGCATCATTTCCAGTGAAATTATAAAATTGTCAACTTGTTTATAAGCAGTTAAGTCTAATGAGTCCTCGTATGTCTGTGTGTCTACTATTGAGGGATTTATCAAAAGTCCTGGTGGAGGTGGAAAATGACTCAGAGAAGACGTGTGTGTTTGCTTGTTTTGGAGATTATGCCTGGAGTGACTCTGTGTTCACCGTGTAGATGTTGTCTGGGTTTGTCTGTAAGGATGCAGAGACAATGACTGCAGAGAACCTGCCCTCTGCCAACAATCACAGTCACCACCACACATTTATGGAGGCTCATACACACATGGTTGTGTGGCATTACTTTTGTAATAAGTCTTATTTTTTTTTTTTTGTAAAAAGCTACTGACTCTATCTTCTATCTAAAGGCCATGACACACAAAGGAGATTGTCGGTGAGCGGTCATCGCCCTAGTTTTTGAGATGTGTCCAGCTCCGTTGCTACCCGTCAGCCCCTGTCGGCCTTTTTTTTTTTTTCCCGACATGATGAATCGGCGTCGGCTGTCGGTGAGAGGGATCTCTCTGATTGGCAGTTCAGAGTTCCATTTATCTCCAGCTCTCGACACATGTTCGGGAAAGCCCCTTGAGCCTGCCCCTGTAGTATCCACGCTTTCACCCATTAGTGCGGTTTTTCCTTATTTGTCGCCTCAACCTCGTCTTTCCTTTTCCGCCAAGACCAAGGGCTGACAACGCCAGAGCCATTTTCAACTTTTTGTCAGACATTATTTTTCGATTAGTAGGCTACCTATAATACGAGTGGTGTGCGACAGCGCTGTGAAAATCGTCTTCTCGTATCATAACAGCGAGCTACCGCCGCCCCTCACGCATGCGCAGAACGTATACGTGGTGGTTGGCCTGTCAGCTGTAGTCTTTGTGGCCTGTTCTAGTGCAACCTTTTGTCCAAGACGTGAGGCGATGACACAGGCACCCTTCGTTGGCACTAGTTCTTTGCCGCCTGCTTGATGTGTCAGGGCCTTAGGATCCTTAATGAGTGCTCCTGTGAACAATACCCACATTGAATGGTTTTTATGTTGAGATATTTCTTACAAATATGTCACAATCACTCGACCCAAAAACGTAGTGTACCTAAGCACACAAAGAGATGAGGGTTATATGGACTTGTCTAACTGTGTGTTCACCCTCTGATTAACGCAGCCCTCCTGTTTCATTTGGTAAGTGACAACATATATAACTGTGACACCCCTTTCCCATTCTTCTTCCAACCCCTCATCTATACGCACACACACAAACACACACACACACTCATTCTTACAGGCATGCGAGTGGCGACCTGCTGCACATACTTCCCCGATCAGTCCCATCAGTCTCCAGTCCAAGCTCTGATGTACCTTCTAGCATGTGGAGCTCCATTTTAAAGTTGTAAGACGTCTGTGTGCAGACATGACTCTCCAGGTCGGATGCGGATGAATGGTCATTGTCTCTGGTCCTGTCTGTCCCTCTTCTCGCTCCACACGCACACAAACACGCATGCACCAGCCCCACACGCATGCACTGCCCTGTCTTCCGGTATCTCCCCACTTGTGCACGCGAGTATACAGCGGTATGCCTTTCTGTGCGACACCCTTTAATAAGATGAAAGGGCCGTGGGTTTGATGTGTTGGTGTATTTTTGCAGAAAGAACCCATACACTGAGGTGGAAAGTGTTCCCTGGCTTAATCTGTTGTTACTGCTTTTCCCTATTGTTTTTGTTGTGTTGATCAGAAGACAACGTGGCCTTTGAAGTCAAGGTTTGGAAACAAAATCATGAAATGTTGCTGTAAAGAATGTGTTTCTAGATTTGATAAGATATGCCTTTTTTTTTTTTTGTCCTCCTTCTTTCACCTCACTTTCCCTTTTCTCATTTCCCATTCTTCTCTCCTCTTCATCATTTCTCTACTCATTCCTCCTCTTCTCTTGCCGTCTCTCCTCATGCAGAATGGAGCAGATTTGGAGTGCCACTGGTAGCTTCCCAGCACAACTGCCCGACCCAAACAGGAAAAAAAAGAAAAGAAAAAAAAACAGGACCACTTTCCACACAAGATCACATCCATAGTCACCTTTTAATTTCCTCTGGGATCTTTTTTTTTTTTTTTTTTCACCCACACTGAGCGATCAATCAAAGACGAAATCCTGCTTTTAAAACAAAACAACACACCCGTTGTGGAGGACTCACAACCGGTTTCATTTGTTCTTTTTGTAGAATACAACAGGGAAATAAAAAGGAAGAACTGAAGTGATGTTCTGAGAGCAGTACTACATATACCATATAGAGATCAGAGAAGAGGCAAATGAGCACAGATTTCTATTGGCTCTTGTTTTTTTATTGCTTACTTTGTGGTGGTTGTTTTTGTGTTGGATTGACGGAGACTACTTTGAACGCTTTGGTGCTCGTCTAAGAACTGAGAGAGAGAGAGAGAGAGAGGGAGAGAGACACAACCCAACAGCTGCTCAGCAAATCATTACTAAACCAGCTACTTATGGATAAGATGCGAGACTCAAGCAGTTCGTCTGCTGCATTTTTTTTGGCATTATTTGTTTTGATTAGTGAACCTCACTGGCAACATTGGACCGCACCAGCCTCCGACTCCCACCTCTCCAGTTCAGACAGGCTTGGGGTCCAGAACATTACTGGTACTCATAAAGAGGCCCCGGAGCAAGCCTCTAAGAACTGATTTCAAACTCCTGATGGCCATCCAAAAATGCCCCGGAGTTAAACACCTCACATTCACCTGAGGCTGAACACCTGAACGAGGGGAGCACTCTCAAGAACCGAGTCCGTCTGGCAACAAAGATTCCATTTCGGCTCTTCTGTACCGAGTCCAAACTAAAACAGGATTAGGAATCCGATGGAGGCGGTTGACTCTTCTTGCACGTCCCTGCTCACTTTTCTCTCCTCCAGTCTCTCAAAGAATATTATCAAACGTTCTCATTCTTCCGCTTTGTCTCGCGCTCTGTTTGCTTTCCTTTCCGTTTCAAACACATGACAGAACAAACTCAGCTGTCATTTGTATCAACAGACATCTCCAGAGTTGTAAGCTTTTCAACCTGTTTGTTGTTTCAGAGATAGAAAAAAAAAATTAGAAATGATATATTAAATTCCTATAAATATAAAGATTGATATATATTTTGAGTTGTTTCATCTTAATTCCCAGCCGTGGTGTTCGTTTGTGGCCTCATGCGATGTGGTCTGTGTGTGCATGTGTAGACAATTTAGAAAACAGAAAAAGTTGCACACAGTGTTACCACTCATCAGATTTCCAAAGACAGGGTTTTTTTTTGGTAATGGAGCTCTAGTCTCCTACTCGTCTTCTAGTCAACACTTTCAAATTCCTGCTTCTGTTCAAACTTGCCTTTTCTATTTCTTAAAGATCCTGTTTAAAGAAAAACGAAAAAAATGCCTTCTTTGTTTTGATTGAAACAACTCCATGAAAAAAAAAAAGGTTAATTTTATAACATTTTTGATATATAGAAATGGCTTTCTCTAGAGTACCTTGGCTGTGGTACTTATTATAGATGGGTAAGAAAACAACAAGGGGAGCACAAAATAGACCTCTTACAGCAGATTTAGGGGGAGGTAGGATTTCCACTGTATGGATTAAAGGAGGGACACTGTAGGACAAAAGACAAGAGTCCCAAGAGCTGTTCCTGTCCTTGATTTTTTTTTTCCCCCCACACAGCTACCTTCAAAGACTTCACCCCACAGGCACAGGACGATGAAGGCAGAGAAATCCCTGGTTTAGACTGTTCGGATTAACCAGGAGTCCATTTCATTTCTGTCAACCCATGCACTAATACCTGAAACTTCAGACACAACTATTTGTCAAAAAAACAAAAAGGCCTCCTGTATTTTATGCAACTGTGCTCATAGACGAAGTAGACACTTAACAAGATACTCTTTTCTGTAGATGCATTAAAATAGTATTTACAAAAATCATAACATGTACTATTGTTTCCAATCATTCACTGGTAAAGTCCTTGTGCTTTCTAAAGTGGCCGTATTGGAAGAGAAATAGCCTAACAAAGAGTTTGCTGGCTGATTTATGTTCTCATGGTACACTTGCTCTTGTTGCCATATGACAAATAGGTACTTGAATGTGTAGTTCTTTTGCAGTTGAGTTGTTTTAATGGGATGATTGACTTTTTTTTTCTCCCCCTTTGTTTTGTGGTGGAGGGAAGCGGGAGGGTTGGGGGTCTCTATAGCTGTGCATGTTTTGTGATTGAGTGGGGAGTGTATTTTGTGTGTAAGTGGGAAATGTTCTTGCTGGGCGGATGGGGATAATGAGGGCATGTTCAGTGTGGTGAAACACAAGGTTAGAGAGGGAAGGTGTGAAAAAACAATTTATTTGAAAGCCTCGGTTTATAAATCTGTTCTTTATTCTATTACAGGGATCATTTTGAATTCATTGTTTCGCAATATTTGTCCTAAAGTTGAATATAATCTGTTGTGGACTAGATTGGATTTCTGCTGGCTCTTTAACAGCATGTTGGGTTTCACCACACTGAACACAGTCCTGAAGTTTAGGTTTATGTTTCAGATATTTCAGACACTGGGTTGAGAGAGGGATAACAGGACGTTAGGAGGGAGAAATGTTTATTTTTTTTGAATGTATTTTTTTCTTCTACCATTATTCACACTGATTCCACTGCATGGACTGAGTACAAGCAGCACCTGTAGCTCTCCTCATCATGCCGTCATTTAATGATGTATAACAAGATCTTTGGGTTCCCTTTTCTTTTTTGGGAGGGGGGGGGGGGGGGGTGACTTTATTTTCTGTCTGAGGAAAATACTCATACATGGAAAGATCTGATAGTTTTCAATGGAAACTTTTGAGGTTTGAAAAATCCTGAATAATTTAACTCTGACTTTGAATCTGTCGAGTAAAAATAAATTGATGTTGCGTATTGACTGTGACTGCAACAGGCCAGCGAATAATTTGGAAACAGATACACAACAGTTGACATAATAAGATGACATTCCTCGTGGGCTTTTAAGGATAGAAATCAACATGTGATCTATTTCTCCTTCTGTCCTCTCTGCTCACTCTTTTTATACAAGCTGATGTGTGATGGCAGTGATAAATTCCACAATTGTTTTTTATTTTTTTAAATTTTATTCCTGTGCTTTTTAGCTCTTTTAAAAATGCTGTATTTTGAGACCGAATGAGGTAAAGATAAGCTGATTTGAAAGTAATTTATAACCCACTCACCTTCACCTTTGACTTTTTAGGAGACTAAACGGAGGTGAGGTTTCTGAAACACAAAGGGTATTACCATCCCTTCTTCCTGTACTAATTTCCCAGTATGCTAATGTGATGTTACAGACCATACAGTGAACATAAACGTCAATAAATGATGGATTTAAGTTGAAACTGGTTACAGTCTCAGTCTCTTTTGTTTGAGTTCCAGATGATTTGTCAGTTTAACTATTTCGGGAGCATTTATACAAGCATTATTTTGGTGTCCAAAAATGAGAAAGAGGGGCTCTGTGTAATTGATCTGTGATTATTATCCAACACTACAATTTCACCAGTGTTGGAGGAACTATTAAAGAAGAAAACTACAATGAAAATAGTTGCTAGTTTTAATAATAATATTATTATAATATAATAATAATAATAACACTGTAACAATAATTGAAAATAGCCTATAGCATATGTAGGCCTATGCAAAAAAAATTCAAATAAAATGTTTTGGGTTAATTTGCAGACTTAAAACTCATGCTGTTGTATATTTAGTGTTTTGACACCCTGCCTCTTGAAACCTAGGTCTACCTGGGTAATGTTTGAGTATCTCTACTTTTACTTTAGTGTGTAGAGGGCAGGACTTCGTCTGACTTTCCCAGCCTGCACTGCAAGATGAAATGTTAATCTCCAACCATTCCAATCCGACTGCAGTTTCCCGCATTCCTCAGGTGGCCCTGCTGTGTGTGTGTGTGTGTGTGTGTGTGTGTGTGTGTGTGTGTGTGTGTGTGTGTGTGTGTGTGTGTGTGTGTGTGTGTGTGTGTGTGTGTGTGTGTGTGTGTGTGTGTGTGTGTGTGTGTGTGTGTGTGAGAGAGAGAGAGAGAGAGAGAGTGAGAGTGAGAGTGAGAGAGACAGCAGTGTATGTACTCTGACCCTCTAAGACCAGTTAAATTACTGCTGGCTCTGTAAGTCGCTCGGTCTTTTTTTAAGAAGAGCTGAGCCAGCACGGCAGGTTGTTGAGGTTTTCCATATCCAGAAATCTAAATAAAATGAGCACCGGTAGTTTGGAGCTGGGGGAATGCACCAGGAACCCGGGCTTTCAGGATGCGGGAAGCGGTGAGTCTACAGGGAACAACACGAACGCATTTCTGTGATACTAGAAAGATTTTTGACAAATTTCGGCTTTTCCGGGTCAATAACTCATCAGCTGTTACAAAAGCGACACTTCTTTCAATCACAGTAAGATAGACTGCGAGCAACAACCTGATTTTCCTCTAAACGAGCCGTCCTTTTAAATCGGCCCGTGTTTGTGGCTGGAATGTGCAGGGACCGTCTGCAAATTGCAACAACGAAAAAAATATTAAGTGAAAAATTTGAAGTGATTTAGTTGACACTACAAACATCCAGGATGAAGTAATTAAATGTTTTTGTAGCACCTTTTTCCAGTGTTTGCAGTCTTCTGTGAACAGACCTGAGCATAGAGGCCAATGTAAAAGTCTTGAGCTTGTGTAGCTTGTCTTCCAACCACTCAAAGTGTTTACAGTGCAGGTCATACCTATTCATTTACACATCAGTAGCCTATTAACTAATCCATTCATACATATGACCATGAAGCAGCAGGAGCAACTTGGAGTTAGGTGTCTTGCCCAAGGACACATCCAACATGTTGCTGGCAGGAGGAGTTGGGGATCGAACCCCTGACCTTCTCTACCACTGACCACAGCTGCCCAATGTTGGCCAACGTTGTCACGCTCGGAGGACGGCTCGTTTTGAGGAAAGTCAGGTTGTAGCTTGCAGTCTACCTTGCTTTGATTGAGATGTCGGTTTGGCGAAAGCATTGTTGACCTGAAAAAGCTGATTCTGTGAATATCATTCTAACTTTAGTCACAAACACCGTCGCCGGAGAGAAACAGGTGTCCACTACGGTCCAGCAGGATCCGGAACAGGAGGAGTACACACAGATCAAACCGTACGCTGGAATGCCAAAAGAGGTACTGCTGCTATACTCCTCTCAGGCCCGTTACAGAGTACCCCGGGAGATCCTGTTCTGGCTGATGGTGGCCTGCACACTGGCGCTCGTGGCGCTTACAGTCACGGTGATAGCGCTGTCGCCAGGATGTCTGAGCTGGTGGCAGGCCTCCCCGGTGTACCAGGTGTACCCACGTTCCTTCAAAGACTCTGACGGAGATGGAGTCGGTGACCTCAAAGGTAGGATGTGGTTAGACCTCATATTTGATAAAGAAAAAAAAACATTTTTTCCCACATCTTAATATATTTGAAAATAATTCAATATTTCGCTTCATATTTTGAAAGATAATCCCTTCAACTATGCCTGGAAGTTCAGTGAGATGCACATTTTGTAAGATAAACTGTGAAATGTTTATTCCAAAGTCTTCAGTGACTAACAGTCAATCCTTGCTACATTTCTACCATGACATATAACGCCATGCTACAGTATCTTTATACCGTCTGACAAGTCTCGGGAATAAGTCCTGCAGGGTCTTTGTGTGTGCTGTTTCGGGTCCTGCAGGTGTTCTCGAGCAGCTGGACCACTTCCAGTACCTTAACATCAAGTCAGTCTGGATCAGTCCTTTCTACCGCTCTCCTATGAAGGACTTCGGCTATGATGTGGAGGATTTCCGCGCCATTGACCCACTTTTTGGAACCATGAAAGACTTTGAAGATCTGCTTGCTGAAATGCACAACAAAGGTGTGAATTGCAGTACAGATTTTACGATTCGTTGGTGGGAGCCATGTTTTTATTTAATTTGATGTCTTTTACTCCTCTGAATCTCTCTGTTCTGCCAGGTTTGAAGCTGATCATGGATTTCATTCCTAATCACACCAGTGACCGTCACCGCTGGTTCAACCTGAGCCGGACCAGAGATCCTCACTACAGCGATTACTACGTCTGGGCCGACTGTAATACATCTGCACCACCAAATAACTGGGTTGGTGTTTGAACTGGTATTCTCTACCTTTCATCGCAGAGGTAGTTTCTCATTGTCTAAACTTCTCCTTGGTTTCCATCATCTTTTTCGCTCAGGTGAGTATTTTTGGGAACTCATCATGGACTTACGATGAAGTCCGAGGACAATGCTACTTGCACCAATTCCTCAAGGAGCAACCAGACCTAAACTTCAGGAACCCAGATGTTCGCAGAGAGATGATAGTAAGGTTACATGACCACAAACACGATTCATTTGCATTATCCACACTCTGTTTATTATCAGATCACAAATTAACTCGGGCAAAACCCTACACACATTACAAAGTATAACTAATTAGTCTCTTCAATTACAACAGTACTATAACAATTCTTCTTTTACCAAGGATATTATTCACTTCTGGCTGGAGAAGGGGGTCGATGGCTTTCGGATGGATGCAGTGAAACACATCCTGGAGGCTGCACATTTTAGGGACGAACCTCAGGTGGACCCAAAAAAACCTCCAGTGAGTGTTACCCCTGCAGTACACATGTCATGACATCCCACCTCACTGTGTATTTTGTGCTTTGTTGCCCCACACATTGACTTGACATGGCAGCCACAAATGGTAAGGTCTGCCTGATCTGTTTGAAATGGATCTGCAATAAATGGCTGAGCATGTATGACCAACGCATTCAAAGTCATGTGAGGCAAAGCTTCAAGCTCAGTCAATGATATCATCAGTGCCTGAAAACTTCTTTTCATCTGTAGTGACCATTTTGTATAAATCGACCTCGGGAACATTAGTTAATCCAAAGAAAATGAGGAGACAACTATTTAGTAGTTGAATAATTTTTTCAGCCATTTCAAGCAAAATGTCTTGAACTTGGGTATTTGTTGACTTCTTTTGGTCATTATTATATTTTATTGACTGGTTGGATTTTGGACAAAAGAAGAAACTGTTGGAGGGGTACAGTTTTATGAGGGAGACAGTCACCACCACTTAGTGACACTGCGCTAAAAGACCCTAACCCTTTGAATCAACATCAATAGTGTTTTTATTTTTATTTTATTTAAATATTCAAGACTATCTTTCTGATTGAGTAATTAGTGTGAATAATTAGAACAATTTCATATAATTGTCTCATCTGTTAGAAAGGTTTCATTTTACATTCTGTTTCCGTTTGCTCTGGTTGCACAAACAACATTTGTTAGAGCTCCAATGAGCTTTCTTCACATCTCTTCTTTCTCTGAGCTCAGCAGATCAACGTTCACATATGTTAAGAGTCTCTGATGGTTACACAAACATTATCATCCGCTGAGAGGGAGAGATTGCAAAGCACACA
This sequence comes from Labrus bergylta, assembly GCF_963930695.1. NCBI lineage: Eukaryota > Metazoa > Chordata > Actinopteri > Labriformes > Labridae > Labrus > Labrus bergylta. Next base: position 17,945,380 of record NC_089204.1, on the reverse strand, counting down.
TAAATCATTTATCCCTAGGCTCTAACATCAAGTTCATCAAGCGCCCTTCTCATGAAAATGAAATCTCTAGGGTTACAAAGGTGTTTGAACACAATAAGAGTCACTGTCAGGCATCACACATTGACTTTTATGTGTTTATGAACAACTCTGCTGTAGCCTGTGAAATGATTCAGCCAATCACGAGTGAGCAGCTATCTGTGTATCTGTGTTATCATTATTGCTTTAGTGGATTAGTGTGGGTTATAGAACAACGAAAAGAACAACTTTACTAGAAGTTGGCTGGGTGGTTTACTCATGTGGCTGCATGTCAGCTCTGTGGTTAGTGTTTCAGCCTTAGTAAATTCATTCATGGCTTTGTGAAGCCTTTGTATTTTATCTGTGTTTAAGTTACTCCCTCACAAAAACAAATACACTAAGGATTTAAGGAGTATCATGTCAATGTTCAGTGACACAGCATGTTTCATTTAACTTGCCTTACACTGTACTTTGTGGTCCCATAAGGGCCCTTTCACATTAATTTGCCTGGAGATATAATTTGGAAAGACTAACTTTTCTACATGTCCCCTTTTTTGTATTGGGTCAAATTGGTACCAACGCTATTAAAGGGGACACATTATGAAAAATTCACTTTAACATATATTGGTGTAACCTGAGTGTCTACCGACCCACAAAATATGAAATAAACTCGTCCAGTCCTTTGTTTGTGGTCTGCGTAAGTCTTACAACACAGAGAAAAGGGCTCCGTTTCAAATTGCTCAACTTGTGATGTCACACGTTGGATTCTGGTAAAGAAAGCCCCTCCCCTGATATCTCCACCCATGGACTCTACCCGCAGCCTAGAACAACATTTTTATTCTTGCTTCAGAGGAGTGATGTGTACTGGGAAAACTCAGAGGGGGCTCATCTCAGTTAAAGAGACACACACACACCAAAACAGAGCGTTCTGAGAGCGTTGGTTTATACAGGGTCACAAACCTCCTCCGGTGCTTGATTCATGTTATATTTTGACCAAAGCAAAGCACAGATGTTTCATTTAGACCACAGGGGACTGTTTGAAAAGGTGGAAAATGGGTTTAATCCTCTTTAATGTTACAATAACCCTAGAAGAACACTTTGATTTATTATTATTACATGTCCTCCACTTTCATTGTATCTGGATTGCACACATTTCCTCACTACAGGGCCGTTGACTTCACCCTGTGCTTTGGCCTGACAAAGAAACGCATTAACATCCAAGCTCCCTTGAACCCCAACTTGCAGAGAAGAAAACAGTTGCACTTTCTTTATCCAATATAATGAATGATCTCCGGCAGGAAGCTTTATTTTGAGGGAGCAAATACAAGCCTGCTTTTGACAACTCACTTTAGAACATTCATGAAATACTAGCTCCATGACATCATTTGTATACTCCTTAAAATCCAGGAGTTAGTCACTACAGAGTGGGACCTCTACCATGACTACACCACCAGTCAGCTCGGCCTGCATGACCTGCTGAGGGAGTGGAGGGCTGATATGGACACCTACAGCCGGGAGCCTGGCAGATACAGGTTTGACCAAGTCTCGTTTTGAATTACATAGAATTGTGATTTAAACTTGTTTGACTGCTGGATACAAATTAAAATTGTTGTATTGTACAAATTGTTTTTGAGTTTTTCTTTAATTAAATGCTTGGCTTACACGACTTTGATGTAATTTGGCTGAATGGAAGCTGATAGAGAATCATTTTCACATACGAGTCTAGGATGTTGAAAATGTATGGCTCAGGATGAGTTTCCATTTTTTCATACACAAATTATTTTTTTTAAACTCCGCTCCAGGTTCATGGTGTCTGAATCATACGATTATCACGAGGTGGACAAGACCATGATGTACTACGGCACCCCACAGGTGAAAGAAAGTGACTTCCCATTTAACTTTTACCTGCTGGACCTGCCTCAGAACACCAGCGGCCTGTGGGCTCAACATCTGGTCCACCTGTGGATGAGCAACATGCCCAAGGGAAAATGGCCCAACTGGGTGGTGAGTGACCACAGTCAAAGAAGTTTTTTAAGCAACTTTTTCTCAAGACTCATGTATGTTGATAACCCTGATTATCCCCTGATCACATCTTTCCCATTAGACGTGGAAATCAAACCACCAAATTAGGGCTCTATTTTGTGTTATTAATCAAAAAACTCTGTACTGCTTGGTCAGTCTTGTGTGATGAGACATTGTTTCTCCATTATTCTTTTCAGTTCTCCTTTACAACCACTGGGAATATTATGTATCAGACACTCTGCTTTACGACCAAACATCATTAACTCTCATTACTTTAAATGATGAATCTTAATATTTGGAGATTGTGGTATTTCACAAAACTAGCGTTGACCCGTTATATCATCTAAATTAAAGCAGTAACATCAACGTCTGATAAAGTAGATAAAGAAGCTATTTTGTACCTGAAGGTTCCTCAGTCACACATTTTTTTTCAATTGCAATTTATTAGGTGCAAGGATTCACCTTTTGATGCAGACATCTGCACCAAACAGACAAATAAGTAAATATTTAGGCTTGACCTTTCTTCTGGGATAGCTTACGTTCTTTTTCATAGAGAGGTGTTTGATGTATCAACTTCACTGACCTCTCCATGAAAGAGTATGACAGCTTGTAGCAAGATATTCCAAACAGCTCAATGATTGTTTCATTCAAATGTACTCCTCTATGACACCCAAAAGCTCAACTTCATACACCTCAGCTAGCCACTCATTTTATCAATCTTTTCTATCCCTGACTTTTTCCTGATCCATTTCACGTTGTCCTCTTGTATGCGACTTATTTCACTCATGCCTCCACATGCCTTCATATTTTTCTCACCTCCACGGTTATCAGGTTGGGAACCACGACAGGCCTCGAATTGCCTCTAGTGCTGGTCAGAACTATATCCGTGTCATCAACATGCTGCTGCTGACCCTTCCAGGCACACCCACCACATACTACGGCGAGGAGATCGGCATGGAGAACATTAATGTCACCGACAGTCAGATACAGGACCCTGCTGGAAAATACAATTCAGTCAGTACCGAAGCAAGCATTCAAGTACTCACTATAAAACCATTTCAAAGTGGAGCAGAAGTTTGAGAAATCAAGAAAGACAGAAATCAAGCTCAAATCTTGTACTCTCAGTTTCAAATGTAACTGTTTAAGTACACTTTTTTTTACCCTTTAAATTTCTCAACCTCTTGTCCTGGATTTGGCTGCAAACAGCAGGTAGAGCAGGTACATTAACAGTGACTTATTTAAGAGTACATCATTTGTAAGGCAAAAAGAGTGACAAAAACAAATCATGTTGAACATGTCTTTATATCACAATATGCAGCCAAAAAGGCAACAGTGTTAAATACCTGTCATTTGACAAAAACAAACAATGAACCATCATAAAGGTAGAAATTATTGAAGGTTTTTTGTATTTTAAACCTGACATAGAGTACCTAAATTTGTCTGTATTCATTAGTAGCCAAACTGCTCATTGTCCGAAGAAGCAAAAGTGACATCATTATTCCTGTCCTTTCACTGCAGAGTCTGAGTCGCGACCCTCAGCGGTCTCCGATGCAGTGGAGTAATGACACAAACGCAGGCTTTAACAACAAAGCCAACGTCACCTGGTTACCTGTGCATCCTGACTACAGAACTGTCAACGTGGAGGTACGGTGCAGAACTCTTTGGAATCATCTGGCCACTTCAACGTCTTTCCAGAGCTTGCTCAATCTTATTTTATTGAATGTTTTCCTTTCCCAATCGATCTCCTCTAGGTTCAGAAGAAAGATGAAGGCTCTGTTCTGGCTCAGTACCGTTTCCTGAACACACTGCGTCAGTCAGAGCTCCCACTTCACCGCGGTTGGTTCTGCTACGTCCACACTGATGCCAATGTCTTCTCTTACATCAGAGAGCTGGACGGGCTTGATCAAGCTTTCCTTATTGTGCTTAACTTTGGTAAAGAATCAGTGACCACAGATCTCTCCTCTGTTCATGAGCTGCCAGACCAGCTGGAGGTGCTCATGAGCACTAACAAAGCAAATAATGGCAAGGTGTTGCGAAAGTCTCACATCCTGACGGAAGCAGGGGTCGGTCTGGTGATTAAGTACTCCACTCACACTCGGTTCAATCCCAACCACTCTGGAGAGTGCTACATCTCAGAGAAGGCCTGCTATCTGAGGGTCATTGATATACTTTATAAATGCTAAAATGAGTGAACAATGACAATAAGAGTTACAGTTTTAAGTAATTAAGGGTCTTCTTTAGTATCTGCTCTGTAAGGGATTTATATGTCATAAAAGACCACTGCATACAATGACAGTGATTGTTGTCTTCTTTTCCACTCATACTGGGCATCATCTAGTAATCCTCCTATAACCTTGCTATCTCCTTCTCTTGCTTGGAAGTCGAGGTGGCTCCAGTCTCAGCTCTGTGTATAGAAATGCAAGCTTGAGTGCCTCCTGTGTTGGAGAGAAAACACAGAGGGCATATTTGTCAGTCTGCACCTTTCAACTCAGCCAACAAAAAGCATGTGATTGTTCTTAATATGTGTAAAAGGTTTGGGTTGTATTAAAAATACTTATATCAACATTATATCAACAAACTTATATCAACATTATGCCTACAGTATTAGTGCTGTTTGAAGAGATTAAGAACAGGTCTGATTTAGCAGCTGATGGTTATGTCAACAGCAAATTAAAGACATTTTCTTGGGTGGGAATTCCAATCGCTTTGCTGTATTTCAGCGTCTCGTACTTAGAAAATCAGATGAAACCTGCGTTATACCTGACTAGAAAACTCTTTGATTGGATTAAATTTATATTTATCATTTAGGGGTTGATAACTGTCAATAGGGAAAATTACTTATTGACAGAAATCAATCAAACTGAGCTAATTCAGTTTTATTCACATCATATATTTGTGGGTTTATTTGAAAGTAAACATTCAATTATTTGGCTTTAAACATAAAAACAATTGAAATCCCTTGTATCACAGTGAATCACCTCCTCCAGCATTAGTTCAAAGTCTTCTGGTCCGACGTGGTTTGACCCATGTTGAATATTCAGACCTACATTTGGCACTGGTTCAAATTCTAAAAGAAAGATGAAGACAGACACAAAGGTCAGAGACAGATTCCTCTTATCCCTTCCTTATGCCCAGCGGCCCCAGTTCTTCCCATTTATTGTGACTGAGTCTTAACTCTCCTTTTATTCATTTGTTCTCCCATCTGATATTACTCTTCTTCTCAAACCCCTATATTTTATCCATCACCCCCCCCCCCCCCCCCCCCCCAAACCCCCCGTCTCTGTGGTGTGGGCTGTTTCACACGTGCGGTCTTGACCTTGACAGCTCCCAGTCTGTGGCGTCTAATCTCTTACGCTGATACACTATCTTTTTACCATGCTAATGGGCCTGCCCTGCCGCCTGCATGCGTCTATGCCATCATTACTTCATCAAAGACTCCTGAGTACAGAGAGAGACAGATTAGGGAGACACATACACACATACACAGACACTTAAGCTTCTTGGTGCATGTGTGCTTGAACAACAGGGAAAGAGAGCGATAATGTGTACTGAGAGAGAGAGAGAGAGAGAGAGGAAGAGACAGAGAGAGCAAAGAGAGAGAGAGAGAGAGAGAGAGGGAGGTGTAAAGAGGAGTAGCACCAATGCAGTGAAGACAGATTATAAGTGAGAGGGAGAAAGAGAAAGTCTAAGGGGAAATGAGAGCAATTAGCTGACACACACACACACACGCACGCGCACACGCACGCACACACGCACACGCACGCACACGCACACGCACATGCACACGCACACGCACACACACACACACACACACACACACATACACACATACATACACACATACACACATACACACACACACACACACATACATACACACATACACACATACACACACACACACACACACACACACACACACACACACACACACACACACACACACACACACACACACACACACACACACACACACACACACACACACACACACACACACACACAAAGGTGACCTAGGCCATGACTTGGTCATGAACTTATAATACTATTACCAAACTCCCCAGACAAACAGAATTGAGTTTCTTACTGCTCTCTCTTCAGACATGCACACTGACACTACTACTGGGAGCTGACCATGAACTATTTCAACCTTGATGATATGAATATTACACCTCAAACAACGTTGAACAAGTTGAAAGCCCATGCTGGAATGCACACACGATGGCATCAAGTGATGAACTAGCAGAGGTAGCATGAGTGGGAGTGTATGTGCAGATGTACCTGACTTTGGCTCCTTGGAAAAATGTGTTTTAATGACATTTCTTATCCGCTCGGTGTATTTGAGAACACCCGCCAGAGGGACCCTGGCATCAGCACTGTAGGCCGTCAGCAGAACGGATGGGTAGCACTAGCTCACACAATGAGAAATACACAAACACACAGACAGTAAGTCCTCAGTAGTTTCTCATTTTTATACTTAGCAAAAGTTCTTAAAGCATTCCTCATTACATAAAAAGGCAAACATTCAAAGAACTTGGAATACAGAAAAGGGGCAATTTTAGTGAACGTAGTAAAATATGAGAAAAACAACATTTTCCTTCAGTTATATTTTCAAAGTCTTCATTGAACATACCTGAGGAGTAATGTTGTGAAGGGGACAGTAGGAGGAGATGGTGAGTCTGTGCTTTGGGTTTCCAACTGGGTCCCCCCATTCTTCTCTATCCTCCAGAGTCAGAGGCAAGCTGTGATCTTCCATAGTTCCCAACACATCCAGGAAAGGAGCCTTGACACATTGAGAAAACAAATATGGCACCATGGGTTGTTTGTTTGTGTGGGTTTAAAGTGTAATAAAGAGGCTCTGTGGTGTAATGACTACAGAACCTGACTTGTATTTTAAGGTTACATATTTGCAAATAGCAGCTCTGTTAAAGTTCTCTTAAGGAACACACAGAAGATGTCCCCAGTATTGTTAATCTTTAGACAAAGACAAACTCAAAAAACAACAGGACGCAAGACAAGACATACATACACATACACACACACACACACACACACACACACACACACACACACATCTCAAAAAATGTGCTATCTTACCTGCAATGTGACAGCCCGCATCATTTGTGGGTGTCTGTTGCACAGCGCTCCCACTGGCACAGCCCCAGCACTGCAGGCTGTGAGGGCAGTGAGTGAGGGAGAGGACACTCCTAAAGAGAAAAGGTGATGGAGACAGGCTTCAAGGTCCTCCACTGCTCTCGGCTTACCCTCGACACAAGCTTGTCTGTGCCAGGAAAGACCCCGCTCTCCTCCACCTCTGGAAGATGTATTAGCATACAAAAACACAGATTATTTCAACACAAACAACAGTTTGAACTCAGGAGTTAATGATCCGTAATATACCCCTCCATCAGTATAATCACCAAATAACCTGCTGAGCCACAAGGGTGAATTTTAGGGCTGCTGTGGAGGTGATATGTTACCTGACATGGCAGAAGGCCAGAGCCCATCCTTGCTCTAGCAGCAGGCGTTTCTCTGGGCAGAACTCCATGTTGAGATCTCTGCCATAAGCTCCATATACATGGACCAGTAATGGAGCCTTTCTAGAAGCCTGCACATGTGCTGAATACATCAGTGTCACTGGCACTGAGGTACCATCCTGCAGAGAAGAGGACAGGAGAATGATAGATGTTACATGTAAAAAAAAAGAAGATGTATATATGAGGATATGTGTGTGATATGTGCTTGACTATTACTATTAATACGAGAACTATTAATGTCTTCATTAGACAATAGTGTAGCCTTAAAACACAATACTTTCTTGAATACTGATTGAGTTTCAGTTTGTGTGCATGAGTCTCATATGTTCTCACCTGGCTGCGGGCCTCTAAGCGTGTGGTGGTGTAATTATCTTGGTTCTCTGGGGAGGACCCATTCTCAGTGCCAGATAACAGTAACCCATCCTCCACGTGTAGACCGTAGGGCACAGGGGGGCAGACTGGTGATGAAATCAAGAACTCTAACACACCACGTGGGTCTGCTATGCTTGGTTTCTTCGTTGTGATGGCACAGGCCCAAGAGGGGAGCTTGGTAGTGTTGAAATAGAAGTTTGAAGACACATTTCTGTAAGTAAGATCTGTATTGTTGTCCATGAGAAATATGTAGTGGCAAATTAAAACATATCTCTGGAATTATAATGATGTAGCTCAAGAAATATAAAGAGACATAATACTTATAAACGGGAAGAGATGCAAAGACATAAAGGTTTTCCGTCACACTGACCTCTACAGTGTATGCTTCCTTGGGATGGTTTAATGGGACAGCAGTCAGGACAAATTCACCGGCTGATGTTCTTACAGCTAACACACAGTGGTCTCCCACTACATCCATGTCTTTGATAACAGTTCCCGGTTCAGGGGCAAACAAAGGCACCCAGGAGTCCATGGAGGGTTGAGATAGAGGAGCCTGCATCACCTAATGAGAACGAAGAAGAATAAATCTCCTCAGTAGAGAAAACAATAAATGTCTTTCAAAATTAAAACATTTAATATTTATTTTTATCTGCAGGGTTGTCTTGTTCCAAAAGAGACAATCTCGGTGATACCAAAACAGAAACAAGTTGCTGACAGTTACTTGTTTGATAGGACAAATTAAAAGATACCAAAATAGACAAAACTATTTGAACCATTTGAAATGTTGCACGTCTTACAATATGTCAAGAGTATATGTGTAATAATATCAGTAGTAGTATTGTGTCTGGAATGTACAAAGTTATGTGTATACATGTGTCATACAGTGTATAAAAAGCCCCATTTGAATCAGCATTATTCACAATGTTTAGAGACAGCAATGTTGCAACATGTTGGCAGTATTCATTTTTTAGGGGGGTAAAAACTTTACCTGGTATTCCTGTCCACGGCCTGTATTAGCCAGTATAATCAGCCGCCTGCTCCAGTGCTCCGCGTGGTACAGGAGGTTGAGCTGGCGTGACTGAACCAAAAACGGCTCTAAATGTGTTGTATTTGTATCAATTAGCAGCACCTCTGAGCTGGTCCTGCTGTTGCAGTTGATGCTCAAAACCTCACGGTCTCTGGAAAGGGCAACCTCCACAAACACACTGTGAAGATGTTGGTTAATTAAGAGATTGCTTTGGCGGCAGTGACATCCTACATATCGCATTGTTACACTCACTCAGGATGAGTTTCTTCATACACAGATGTTATCCTGCTTCCACTAGAGGTCAGGTCCAGGCGAAACACTCGGCTGCAGCGTAGACCCTCAAGAATTGTGTAAAATAGGACCTGGTCTGTTGCCCATTCTTCACCCATGCAGACAAGGACACAAAATAAAAAATCCTGTTAGCTTAGCCAGTGCACTATTGGTGCTTAAATATGTTTAATAAGCGTCCACACTATGTACAACATACCAAAGGTAAAGACTTTGTCCAATGTTAACAAAACATGCGGGGGATCCAAAGGAGAAGAATTACTCCTTCCAAGACTCACAACTACACACCTGTTTTTTTTTTTTTAAAAGACAATCATCCTTTTATTAAATCAGTAACAAATACAGTTTAAAACTCAACTTTTTAAGAAATATACCTGCTGCACAAAAGATTATTTTTGTGTGTTTTAATTTTGTTCTATGGGTTTCACCTGATCCATTCTCTGTCATTTGCTTTAAGTGTGGCAGCAAGATGCTTTTCCTGTGGGGACAGACGTATTCTCTGGACGGTCCACTCCACCCACTTCTTCCTCTTTTCATTACCCGGACTCGTCTTTTCCTCCTGTACAGAGACATGTCCTAGATTCAGCACCTGCTCTGGCTTACCTACATTCACAGAGAGAAAATGAAGCGATTGTCAAAGTGGGAAGGCTACTAATGTATCTCCTGTATGTATGGACCTTATGGATCAAATCAAAGGGGTTGATGCAGATGTGAGAACAGAGTCATATAAGGAACTCATACTGCAGGTTAACATCTGGTTTTTCTCCTGTCCTGAATAAAACGTTTTTGTTTTATTCAGTTCACTTGAAAGCAATAACATCTGAGGTACCTGTTCTCAACTTTCTAAATTGTTAACATCATGTCATATTTAGGTGTTCTGCATACTTCTTCTGTTGTCCATCCTGTAGATGCCATCACCTTCAACGAAATACACGTGGTTATGTCCGCAGACCTGTTTCAAGAGAAATTAAAGTTACCAGAAACATTTTTTGGGGGATTTTCACAAATGTAGGACACCATATGTTCCTCAGGAGTCCATGTTGGTTTCCTTAATATATGCCATATCCAAAGCAGAGAAGCCTTACCACTGAGTCGACAGGTATGTTTGAAAACCTGCGGTATGCTGCCTTCAGTCTCCTTTTAAAATACCGTTGCAGGTCCTTGTACCTCTCCAGTCCAGCGCAGGGATTACCAACTGAGTTTGAAGCTTCCTGAAATTACATTCACTTTATAAACCATGGAAAGAATTCTTTAACATTTGTAAGACTCACTGAGGAACACACTGAACCTACATAAGAGGAGTTAGTAAAACATTCAATACACTAGTATAAAGCTTTTATGTCACTATGTTTTTTCCTCTATCATGTATTAAACACATTTATATCAGACGATTATTTTTTTAATAAAAAAAGTTGTTGCTCATAAATCAAATGTTTAGCAGATATAGTTCAATTTGGGAGTAATATGCAGGAAGCCTGGACATGTTATTGTTGAAAAGCATGGTCTTTTCCACTTTCAAATTCACAACATCGAGTATTACATTCTAATCCGTTGTGGGCAAAACTTAAAGCTTCAAGGGATTGGCTAAATTGTTTATTTTGACCTATTTTCTCATAGAAAACATGATGACTGACAATAGGATGTTTAAAAATGACTGAAATACTTAATTTGAGTCTTTTGGATATACAGTAAATCAGAATTGTGCCTGTCCAGCTCAATCAGTCGTGCATGTGTGATTCAAGGGAACAGGTGTCACGACAGCCAGCCACATCCACATGTGCATTGTTGAATTTGAAATTGAACGTCATCGAGGAGACAGGATAACAGTCTGTCATTAAGTCAAGCACTAAGGTGAGTAACACATCAATGTTGATGTTAACTGAACGCCCTTACCGACGTGTAACGGCATTGTACTGGCACGGAAAGCCATGTCATCCGCTTGGAAATTGGGCGCTCGCAAAACCGTAACCCAGACTTTGAAAGAAGACGAGCAGACAATCTCAGCAGACACGATATGACAGCCATTGCGAAGATTTAACAGATAAGTCAGCGTGTAGGTTTTATGTTTTTAACTCAACATCTCTACCAGCAACGGAGACCGTAACCATGTTGTTTAACACAAATATACATTGTATTTCAGCCAGGAATATTACTGTTAAATTGATAAAACAACCATGCTGAATGGTTGTACATTTAGGACCACCGCACGTGTAATGATTTCCTAAACAAAGCCGGCTGTTGATGACGTAGTTACCACTGCCAGACCAAAATAATCAAACCCCGAAGAGCGCTGCTACCCACTGTAATCGTAAACCGATCATGATTGTTTCGTTAATCTACTGTCATGCCTTGAATTCCAAAAGTGTACGGAAGTACCGCACATCTATTGTGGATGTTAACAGTGGAGCCCAAAATCCGTGATGGTTTCTGCCTTGTTTTTGTGAAATGTAAAAGCTTTGTTTTTGTATTACAAAATTGCTACCGCTAAACTGTGAAATTCTACTTTCAGTTATTTATAAAAAAAAAAGAAAAAAAGATTGATTTACGTCCACAGCTTCAAAGATACAATGGAGAGGGACTACTCCGCTACTCCAGAGGAGACCGAGCCGGCTTTGCCTTCGAGGGATAAAACTACTGAAGACACCTGCGCAGATAATTCCCACACCTCCCGGACTGGGACCTGTGGTGCTACAGACGTCGCAAAGGCAAGGTGGACTCTCCTGAGACAGGTAATGCCAGCCTCATCGAGGGGAACACACCTCCATAGGTACAATTGGCAAACATCTGATCATAATGTGTAGCATTAAACATGTTTCTGGACATGGAATTGTGGGTTTTCTCTTGTTTAGAATTACTGCTCGTCTTAACTGTGTGTAATAAAAGGGGTGATGGGAACATATTTTATCTCCTTACATAACTTTGTCTACGAAAAAAATCCCTGGACTGAAACTGTCCTGTGATGTTTATATAGTAGTTACTTGTACTCAAAGCCAATTCATATTGTTGCAGCGTTTTAACTATTTAAGTTGTCATTAAAAAAAAAAAACACTCGCATTTGCTTTGAAATGCCACAGCCCTACAACATTAAATCTTCAGCTTATGTATTTCTATCAACAAGTATTTGTTTTACATGTAAGTAAGTGCTGCCATCTGCACAGTAATCTTTTCAACAGTTGGGATCTTTCTCTCTGTTCTGGTCACAGAATCTGTCTAGCTGTGCACAAGCACCGTGCACAAGCACCGTGCACACACCAGAGTTGCAGCTGTTCAAGCAGGGCTTGGACTTTTTCCCCATAGATGGGCATTACACAGACGTTACACTCTGCTGACAACATTTCTTGCTGCCCTTATTGCAGTCTTTATCTTTTCCCTTCTTGGGCATAAAGAAAGATAGATAGATAGATAGATAGATGTATATGTTTTTTTTTTTTTAAATAGACATACAGTAACATTTGTGCTGTAACATTTAGCCTTGCACAAGTCCCAGATGCACTGCTCTTAGTGTTTGTAGCAAAGTTTTAATTTAAAACACCTGTCTTGGAAGTTACATATAGAAATCAGTAAAAAATAATACCATAACATACAGAACAGTGACGAATACAGTGAAGTTATAAATGCAAAACAGATAAAATGCAGATACATAAAGAAGCCTATATTCATAGACTACATGTGAGCTTATGTTTTACATGTGGGAACGATGTTATTTCTCCTTCAGTCATGATCTCCTTTATTTAAAAAAAGATTAATCTCAGGGTGTAGACCGTTCCACAAATTGTTGCTCCTATCATATAGAAGGCTGATTGTCCAAATGAGGTTTTATGCTTTGGAATGCAACAGCTTCTGTTCTACTGAAACCTGTGTGTTGATCCTGACGTCTTGTTAGAAATTCATCAAACAGAAAAGGGGCTAGATCATGCAAACATTTAAAAAATAATTTCACATTCCAGTAGCCAATGAAGCTTTCAAAGCGAAACATATTATGTTTCTCTAATACACAACAATGGTGCCATCTTATAGTATTTTTGTCCATGTTTAGTATTGTCTGGTTATAAGATATTATCGGTTTTAAAGTTGTTTGTGAGGCTTGGGTCCAAGAAGTAATTTAGTACATTTATGGGTGATAGGATCATATCATGCATGTAGAGCTGGGCTGTGCTAAATGAAATATACTTTTGGATGATTCTGAAGCAGTTGAAATCGGATTTCACTTTTTTGCATATGGAATTCACTTGTTTTTCGTATCGCAGGTGTGAGTCCAGAAAGATTCCTAGGTACTTGACATCTGCGACCACATTGATGGTCTCATTATTTATTTAAAAAAAAAAGAATTCTATGTGACATTTTTTATGCATAGAAAAAGATATGGAGACAGCTTTTTTTTTACTGTCCAGCGTTAAATGAGAAGAATCAAGCCATTGTGAAACAGAGTGCATGAGTTTTGCTGGTCAGTGGCTATCCTAGCTAATCTCACAGATATGTAGATTACTATATCGTCAACATACATTTGGTTGCAAACTGCAGGAAAGATCTCAGGTAGGCCGTTGATAAATATTAATAAATAGCAGTGGACCTAGTGCTGACCTTTGGGGTATCCCAATGCTGTTGGTGGGGAAGGTGGACTTTTGCCCATTCATTCTGACACATTGCACTCTTCCACTAGGTTTGCGTCAAACCACTGTGAAGACATTTGTTATTTTTTAAAGTCTAGAAGACTGCTCCCAAAACATGACCCCCATCCGAAAAGCGTGATATTTTTTCACCTAACGGTTGTTGATGAAGTAAGTGGTTTGTCTCAAGATTTTATATCTTAGACACGACTAGAAGAATGGAAATGGTTCTATGTTAAGTCTGACTCTCCAGATTTGTGACAGATGATAGCTGTTTTCATCCATCCAGCCAGCCAGCCATCTATCTATCTATCTATCTATCTATCTATCTATCTATCTATCTATCTATCTATCTATCTATCTATCTACCTATCTATCTATCTATTCAATCATTGGTTTAAGTAAAAGTAGTATGGCAGTAGTTTAGTTATTCCGTCTTCTCGTTGCATTAAGTTAAAAACCAAAACCGGCCCTGAAAACTGTATTTCCCCCAATTGTATATCATAATCTTACTGGATGACCTTTTGTCTTTTGGACTGAAACCTAAAACTACTAATGAAGGAAACAAGCCTGATTAATTCTACAAAGAGTTTTCAGCCAGTGAGATGGTTTACTGTTTAAAGAGGACATATTAGAGCCCTTTTCTACCTTTTTTTTAAAACATCTGTGCTGTGATTTGGTCAAAACATAACATGAATCAAGCACCAGAAGGAGGTTTGCGACCCTGTATAAACCGGCTCTCTCAGAATGCTCCGTTTTGGTGTGTGTGTCTCTTTAAATGCAATGAGCCCCCCCTGAGTTTTCCTAGAAGACATCACTCCTCTGTAGTGAGAATAAAAATGGCAGACCTGTACAATAGTTTTGTTCTAGGTTGGGGGTGGAGTCCATGGGTGGAGGTATCAGGGGAGGGGAGGGGATTTATTTTTGTATGAGAATCTTGTGATGACACAAGTTGAGCAAATTTGAAACTGAGCCCTTTTCTCTGTTTTGTAAGACTTATGCAGACCACAAACGAAGGACTGGATGGGTTTATTTCACATTTTGTGGGTCGGAGGTCACTCAGATTACACAAATATATGTTCAAAAACACTGTACAAGTGGATTTTTAACAATATGTCCCCTTTAAGGGATGTGCTAATTTTTTGAAACTAATGTTTATTAATTCCCCTGTACTTCCTCTCCCATCATTCACAGGTGCTGCGACAGAAGCAGATAGAGAGTCCAGAAGTCAAACAGGTGTCTGTTCGCAGATTCGCATCGTTTGATCTTTTCAGCAGGAAAACACTTTCTACACAAAATCCTAGTGATACCTCAGGTGACCAGTGGGTGGAGTACAGAAGTGTCCACTTTCCTGAGTACAGTGCCCTTCTCAGGTACATACAAATGAACAAACGCACATAAGGCTCCAGTCTCATATAGCCACAGACATAAGCAGGAATGGGACAACATATAAATAAGGCAATATACTGCAGTCTTGACTTATCCTACCATTAGACTTAGACTTAGAATACCATTATCCAATAGCTGGTTTAAATTGATACAGTGCCCTAAACAGAATTACCTGGCAATTTGACTCACCTTGTCCACCACTTCGTGACTTCTCACGTTGGTGCTTGTGACATAAATGAGAGTAACATGTATGCCAGTTAATTCACAGAAGACAAAGTTGACAGTTGGATAATATCGGACAGCAGTGAAAAGAAGTTAAGAGATGAAGCGTAATACCAAATTATAGTGAATGAATACATTAATCCAAAGCCTAACTGTTCCTCTCTAAAACTCTTTAGGGTCAACTTTTGAGACTTGTTAAGACATGACTCATCGAATCTGTGTTTCCTTTTTGATACTTTTTTTATTTCCATTTAAGATTTTAAACTTGTTTTGCTGCCTGTAAAAAAGGAAACAGTATAGTACTTATACATCCTTCCTTAAAGTATACTGTACATCATTTTGTGTCTTCTAGGGATTACCTGGGGCCTCTTAGAGTTAATGAAGTGCTCAACAGTTTTGACAACACCGGTAATGTCTGTAAGTACAACCTTTATTGTTCTGCTTGAAAACATTGTATTTATGAGATGTTTGTTTGTGTACAGTATTTGTGTGTCTGTACAAGCGATTATGTTCTGTTTGGTGAAAAGTTAGTTTCACCTGTACAACTCCCTGGCTTTTATCTTTACACACACAATCGCACACTCACTAACGCACCAACTTTAGGTTAGCCTCATGCTGTGTGCTGTTAGCGTTTGATTGACGGTTTGATGGAGGCGCTTTGATTCCATCTCTCAGAATGTTTTTTTTTTTTTTCTCCTTTGTGGCTTCTGCAGTGGTTTATCATGTACTCATTCCTCCCAACTACCTTCATATGTCCTCTAGAAGCAAAGTGGGCTGCAGTCTTCTTATTGCTTCAGTCGACAGTGATGAGTGGTTTGGGAGAAAGGAAAGAGCATGTCTCAAGCAGGGATGTGCACATGCTCTATGATATGAACAAGAACGGCATCACGGGAAGCTCAAGTGCCTTGACTTAACCTTCATACTCAGAAGTTTCTTAAAGGATTTAAGTTTGACTACGTTTACTTTTTAGCTTTTCTTCATGTCTTTGAGTGATATAAATCCTGTCCTGTTTTAAATTGGCATGCAGTGAATGTTAAAATAAGTGATGTCGACTACATACAATTTTTTATTTGATGATCCAGGAAAGTATCTTTTTAATAAGAAAAATTACCCTATTTTGGAAAAAAAAATGGCATGTTTAAATTATAACTATATCTATGGATGTATCTGTTGAACATTGGCCATTTGCAAAAAAATGTGACATGCACTGATGTCAGTAGCGGATGTGTAGCTGTTGTGTCGCATCAGTTCAGTGCTGGCAAGCTAGTATATTTTACTGCTGATTCAGAGAAGATTGTTTTATTGGGCAGAAGTCACCTGTTGGACAAGCTCAATTTTGTTATCATGGTCAAACATGAAAGAAAATGTCAGGAGTCTTGCACTGTTTTAGGGAAAGATCAGCGACACCCTGCAATCCGCTGAATTATTTTTTTTAAACATTTCTGCGGATATTGGCCCCAATTTTCACTATTGGAGCATCACTATTTAACACAGCCTTATTGTTGAACTGACTGAAAATAGTTCATTTACAATGCTATAACATTGGTCCAAAAAAACAACACATGTTTTTTACAAAAAAGGTTTTTTTTTATGAGTTCCCAGATTTTCCACTGACAAAAGTGGGGATATGTAACCACTGTTAAGTCATTGTGTGCCTCTTTCCATGCATGTCCACCTTCACAGGCATGTGATGGGGTATGACAAAGGTCAGAGGTTTTAGTTAACCAGCCAGATGGCTCTGCAGGAGTCAGGGTCAAAGGTGAAGGTCATGGCTGGAGGCTACTTCACTGCACACTGGGAACTGACTATATAAGTCCTGACAAGGCTCAGCGGCAGCTCTCATTCCAATTTGCTAGAATGGATAACCTCTTTATCTACAAGTAGGCAATGGGATCAATATTTTTTTATTTGGAGGGAGAAAAACAAATAAGACATTATTTTTTTTGCCTTTGGGCATTGAAACAGGTTTCTCTGTGTTCTTTTGGGATTTAAGGATACATCATTTCCTCTGATCTTCTGTCTCATCTTTCTTGGCATACAAAAGAATTCCTCTTTCAAAAAACTGATATCCCTTTTCCTCAATCTACCCCTCTACTTTTCTTCTCTTTTGTCCCTCCACACCTCAATCCCTCTCTCCTCCCAGCTGGAGTCATGCTCGGCCAGATGGGTAGCTGAGTTCCTGACTCTGCCGGTGGATTAGCACAGCCGGAGATGAGAAGGGGAGAGGAGAGAAGGGGGAGAAGGGGAGATGGTGGGTGGGAATGCCAGAGGTGAAGTGTGTGTGTGTGAGCCACTAGCAATGGGACCTCGGTCCTCAGACAATGAGCCAGCCATCTCCCTCCTGTTCTCCATCCCATGTTTGGGACTAGTAATGCGTGAGATCAATTAGGATTGGTTGAGAGGAGGATCTGAAAGGCGCAGAGGTGACCCTGTCAGAGCTCTGGGGTATATTTTTGGGGGTGGGAGTCAGTGAAAAAAAAAAAAAACCCTCTAAAAACACAAACACACACATACCTGCTCATATGTGATCCTCACAAAGATACACAGCCACACAAAAACCTCTGCACAGTCTTGCTAATAAGCACATATTCAGTTCACTCAGCATCACACCCTCTCCTCAGTTCCTGCTATCTTGATAATCCTCCACCCCTGAGGTGTGGACAAGCCCAAATCCTAGGGGTCCTTGTCCCCCTGAATAGCAGGCTAAAAAGCCTGGTCGGATTAGCCCAACGCCTCCAAAATGTGTGGACTCAGCTTAAAATTGCTACCCCCTCTCAGCATGACCCTTTCTGCCAGCTATTGTGGCTGTCCCTCCACTGTGCGTGTATGTGAACAATATGTTGTTTCTTAAGGTGACGTTAAGCTAGAGTCAATGGTTTCATTTCAACATAAGAGGTGCAGAAAGCACTCCTAATGAAGATGTTTAAAAAAAAATAAAATAGAGTATCTGAGAGATCATGTCTCTGAGTAGACTCAGACAATGTCTTCTTTAATAGCTGGGATCTTTGCTTTATTTTGTAACGATTTTATCTCTTCTGAGGAAAAGTTCAAGCCCAAATGAAAAAAAATCTGTTACTTAATTGGGAATTTAATTTTGATTTTCAGCCTATTGGACCACATTTTACCCTTCAGTATTGTAACAAAGGGTTTGCACTCAAAATAAATTACCTAAATGGGCTCAGTTAGGCTGACGATTTCAAATGGAGACTTACGAATGAATTTTAGTTCTTATTAGTTGGGGTATGTGTTTTTTTTCCTCAGGGTTTTTAATTGGTGCCAATAGTGGATGAGAAATATACAATTATACTTTCACCTCTGATCACATTGTACTTCATAATCAGAAAGAGGGAACGTATGCTGGTTAAATTATATAATATTTTGAAAACTATATAAAACATTATAGAATAACCCTTCATGAAATGTACCCTCAAATACTGGTTTGTTAGGGCGCCGTGCGTGCGTGCGCCCAATGTACGGAGGCTGTAGTCCTCTAAGCGGACGGCCCCGGTTTGAATCCAGCCTGTGGCTCCTTTCCCGCTTCTCATTCCCCACACTTGCTTTCAGACTCTATCTACTCTCCTATCTCTAAAATAAAGGCATTAAATGCCCAAACCTATATCTTTGGTTTGATTAAGCATCATGCTAATTCTGGTGTTGTCCGTATTCCATAGTTCAGTTATTGTCTTAAATAAATACCTCAAACTGAGGACATTTTTATATATTGGGCATACATGTTGACGGCTGTAGCTTAGTCTGTTGGGACTTTGGTTCAAGTGCAGACCAAATCTAGAAAGTGGGCTGGTAGCTGGTGAGGTGTCCTGAGCACTGCCAAGGTGCCCTTGAGCATGGCACCAAACCTCCAACTGCTCATTTGTGTGCAGCCCCTAACTCTGACATCTCTCCATTAGTGCATGTCTATAGGATCCTGTGTGAAATGTATTTGTATTTCAGCCTATATGTGTGTAGAATGTTCCACACAGGAGTTAAAATATTCAATATCCCCTCTGGGATTCTTCTTCTAGAAATACATCGGTCAGATGACTATAGATACTCACCTATGTTTGCATTTACCGGTAATAAGATATTCACATACAGAGAAGCCGCTCTGTACTCATGGGACTTCAGGTACATGTTGTTATTGTTAAGTGTTTCCCTATTCAGCCCTATTTCAAACTGCTCTTGCTCAATCAGAAGAATTATTTGAACCCTGAACTTCCGACCTTCCTGCTTCTATAGCTGACAGTGGGGGCTTGTAATTGTAAGAGAGCTTTTGTAGCGCGGTTGTTTGGGATTTTAGGGGTACTTGTTTCCTGCTAGGGATCAGGATTTTAGGACACAATACAGGCCCTTGGGGTTTGGTAAGAATGCATGTGAAGGTGTGTGTGTTGTGTGTGTGTGTGTGTGTGTGTGTGTGTGTGTGTGTGTGTGTGTGTGTGTGTGTGTGTGTGTGTGTGTGTGTGTGTGTGTGTGTGTGTGTGTGTGTGTGTGTGTGTGTGTGTGTGTGTGTGTGTGTGTGTGTGTCTGTGTCTGTGTGTGAGAGTTAAAGAGGGTTTAGGTGGAGCTTGTTGACATTGCAGGGCTTTTGGTAAGAGGTGCTTGTTGGGCTGTGGGGCTACTTGTTGGGTTCGTGTTGCAGGGAAAGGTCACGCTGACAGTCACACAGACACAGTATGCATGTACAAACAGGAACAAATAATCTTTGGTACATGTTTTTGTGTTTTGAGTCCTACCCTGGAATCCATTGATGCAGTTAAGCCCAGATTAAACTGGAGCAAGGCTTTCCCCGTCTGCTTGCATCTTTGTGAGCGTGTAATCAAGGGCCAAGCGTCCTAATGAAGCCTAATAGAGCCTTCTCTACTACAGCTGTCATTGTCTGAATGGCTACTAGCCTTTCAGCTTCTCAGTCATCCCTATTATCTCCCACCGACTTCACCTATCACCCCCGCTGGTAAATACTATAAGCCCAGAATGTATGAGTGTTGTGAGGGAGAGCTGGGATGCAGGGGGGATAGTTAGCCGGTCATTTTTGTGGTGTTCCTGGTGCTTGCTTTGATATGATGACTGATTGTGACAGGAGGATGCTTGCGAAAAGGAGAGAGGATAAATGTCTGCTTAAGTATCATATTCATGTCTAAACTAGACACATTAGTACCCTCTCAAATAGGCAAAACTGTCCAAAAAAGCCCTGAAATCATATGACTTTCGATGAAAACGTTAGCCTGTTGTGTACGTTTTCTGTATCCACTGGATCTGTCACATTCATGTTTGCGTGTTAAATGTGTTGTACTGCAGTCTAAGTGTTCTTAGTGACCGTGTTTGTGTGTGTGTGTGTGTGTGCGTGCGTGCACATATGAGCATGTCTGTGTGTCTATGTGTGTTGTAATAGGTGCCCCCCGTAGCCTCCCCTTGTGCTAAGCCTTTAGCGGAGCCCTGTTTGCATAATTATGCTAATTCATCGTGCCATAGTGCTAATTAGACCTTGTTAGACAATAGCAGTAGACTGGAAGCTGGCAGGCGCACACACACACACACACACACACAGACACACACACACGCTCACTCAGACTGTTGTGTCAATGACAAGGTTTGTGGTCCCCCTCTGCGCTGTTTATAACATGCTCTCTATAGAAATAGCTCTCCCTCCACTAGTGTGCAAACTGAGCTCAGGTGTCTCTTACAATTTTGATTTAAGCTGATGGAACAAAAAATCAATGTGAAAAAAGAGTACGACACAAGCTTCCATACAACCTAGAATTGCTCCATACTCATATTCTTATTTTATAAATTCCCTATTGCGAGTGTCTGAACAATATTTTTGTTTCAATCCCACTTTAGTTTTTAGTTTTTTTTTTTGCCAATTAGATTACCAATAATACACCCCACGTTTACTTTAAGTTATCTTGGGATTTCACTCTGAGTCAGTTCAGGACCCATTGTCACAGGGGAAAAAAAAAGATTTCCTTATCATACACGGATTTAGAAAAAAACAGTTTGTCGAATTAAGTTAACGTTTCTTTTCAAAATGAATGTGATAAATTTTTACTGACTGTAACGTTC
Source organism: Labrus bergylta (assembly GCF_963930695.1). Classification (NCBI taxonomy): domain Eukaryota; kingdom Metazoa; phylum Chordata; class Actinopteri; order Labriformes; family Labridae; genus Labrus; species Labrus bergylta. Next base: position 17,923,844 of record NC_089204.1, on the reverse strand, counting down.
ACACTGAAAAAGAATAACAATACTGTGAAACAGAGTCCTAACAGAAGGTTGGTAAGCAAATATCCTAAATATCAGTAGTATCAAACTTTTAGAAGTTCAAAGAAATTCTACCACATGACTGAATTTGAAAATAAATCAGATGTTAACTGGGATTTTTCATCACTTTATTTAGAAACAGTTTTTATATAATATAAGTACAAACTAATAGGTTCAAATAAGTGCAACATTGTGGATAAAAAAACTCAACACCAAGACTAAAAATTCAGAAACAACTCTCACACAAAGACAAACACATAAAATCACCTCACAGGACAAGAAAAAAGACAAAGACAGAAGTGCATTAAAAGGAGAGAACACCTCCAGGCTAGATACATTCTTTACATAAATGAGTTCATGAATGGGTCCCAGGTTTTGTGAAATCTGTTAAGGATGCATCTGATTTTTTCCAGCTTGATGTTGTGCATGTTAACTTGCTTTTGACAGTTTGCTGACATTTAAACTATAAAGCTGCAGAAGGGATTCAATGACTTAATTGACGACAGAAGTTGTTGGAAATAGGATCCATTACTGCAGCATGTTAAAGAGACCTGTACCGAAGTTAGAGATTGATTTCACAGCCATGTTTGTCCGATATTTCGCCAGATACTCTTGTTGCTCAATTGTGATGCGGGTTAACAAAAGATCCAAGTATTTCTTAGCAACCGAGTCGTGTATTCTTTTGTTAGGACAAGTTTGTACTACAAAGGGCTCAAAGAGAGTCAATTCATTTTCTGTTTTGTTTTTCTTCTATTGTTTTGTTGTACAAGGTTGAAAAAAGTTTTGGGATTTAAAAAAAAAAAAAAAACATAAAAAAAAAAAAAAAATAGTTTAAAGATAAAACAAACAAGTCACAAAATTCTATTTCATGTGAAATTTCTCCACCTTTGTTCAGTTAGGGTTAAACTAAATAAGATACTGCAATGCTCTATAACTGTTTTTCCACACATGCCACACTCATTGTTTCTTAGTCAATAAATTAACCACTAAACACAAAAAGACAGTCACACAGTTAGTGATTGTGGCCCTTAAAGTGTGCATGCACATGTACATGTAGTGTGTGTGACACTTGGTGGTGTGGAAGAGGGGGGTAGGAGGTAGACTAAGCAAGACTTGAGACTGGAGGGCAAATTGAAAGAGTTGCCTGTTGACTTAATTGAAAGTAATTGATTTCCACTCTGCAGCCTTGTCTCCTTCACTCGTTCACTGGGGGAAACAACAAACAGGGACTTGCCTGAAGTAGTGTTGGGTGTTTGAAGCTTCTTGACACTTGAGAAGTAAACAGTCGCCACACTTTATCTGAACATAACTTGATGCTAATGTGTGGATGTTGACATAATGCACACACATGCACATGCTCTCTGAAATTCCCTGCAGTAAACTACCATTGTGACTTCGAGCACAATAAAGGTGGGTGTAGTTTTGCTAAAGGGGAGTCCTCACCCATTATACCCAGCAGCTGATAATGTGAATTAGTGCATGACTGAGAGCTTGTGCGTGTGCGTGTGTGTGTCCAGATGCGTGTGCACGTGTGCACTATTACCAGTAAGCGGTGGGGATTAAGTTCAGGAAATGAGTAGAGCATTAAAGGGTGCTTCCCTGCCCACTGCTCCTGCATTGTCACCACTGCTAATACTCAGCTAATTACAAGGACATACTTTACCAGCAAGCTCAGCCTGTAGCCCTCATGTTCCTCCATTCCCTTCCCTCCCTTTCTTAGGTTACCCCCTCACCCTAAAATTAGGGGATAAAATGAAAGAAAGAAAGAAAAAAAGAAAGAGTAATAACAGGTCGCTCCCCTCCCTAAAAGCTCGCCCTCCCTCTGGACAGATACAATTATTGGATTTTTTCTCCATTTAAGTCACCCAACCCCTCTGTGCCCCTTCTGGCAATGTCCCCTATGGTGCTTAAGCTCAGCATATACCGGCTACTCCATCCATATAACAGCCACACAAAGAAAAAGAGAGAGAGAGAGAGAGAGAAAATATAATATAATTTAGTTGTGAAGGGGAACATCATGCCACCGAGTAGGCCACAGCACCAACTTTTAATAAACTCTACTCCAGCTTTATTTTTTAGCTTCAAAGCTTTTCTCTCTGCTAAAATAAACAAGATGTGTTAAGGAAGCAGAACAAAGAAGTGCTCCAGACCAACTGTGCTGTTAATTCCTGTACAAAACAAGAAGCTATGTCTTATTAGTTTCTGTGACAACCCTTTTCTAATCATAGCAAAAGAACCGTTCTCTCTTTTTTTTTTTCCTACTCTAAATGCTACATTTAAGTCATGCCACAATCATAATTACTAATTCAGAGCTTTAAAACCTTCAAATATATTATTTTGTCTTATTATAGCTACTTACGGTATTTGTTTTTGCTTTCAGACTTCCTTTCCTTTCATCATATCTAACAGCTTCATTGATGAATACATTGTTCAATATGAGAGTGTTGGGAAATATTCAAAAAGTATGTAATAAAGCTACACTCATATTTGTAGTATGCTGTTTCTACATGAAACCTGTGCCCAGTATCTAGATGACCTTTTTGTCTATTTATAGCTTTTCAGTGTGTCTGAATGCAGAAGTGTGTCATAAAGGTATGCACACACAAACAATGCTGAGTATGCTTGCATTGGAGAGCTAAGTGATTCGCGTTTGCTAGTTAATTAGGCTTTTTTTTCCCTCTTGTACTCATCAAGTGAACCTCTGTGTACTTACAAAGGCACAGAGACTCATTTGCAAGGGTATAAGTGTGTGTGTTTGTTTACGTGTGTTGAAGTCCCTGATGATGTTTAAGACACATAGATGGTTAATGTGATTAGTGTGTTTGTCAGGCAGTAAATGGATATGCATTATGGCTTCATGGGCATATGGGAACAGACTTTTGGCTCAGATCCAAATGCTCATTTGTATTTTTATGTGTTTCAGTATTATCTGCTTTTCCTTTCTTTTAACATGTTACGCTACTTATAGATATTCTGCGGTCTACAGTTGTTGTTTTTTTCATGAATAATGAATTACACATAACAAACAGTTTGCTTGGGAAGATGCCGTTTTCTTTTTATTAAAACCGTTTAACCTAAAGGTGTCATGCCCCTATTTCCGTGTTCTAAAGTCAACAAACCTTTTTGACCACTCAATCTTTTCAGAAATCATACCTGAACCTGCAATACACGAACCTGGTTGTAGATTCCGTTCTTCTGCTGTAGCATCTGCCTCTTGAAGTTGTAGCCTAGCAACTCCTGAGCTAATACTGTAGGTAGCGGCTTTACATTTTTATTTAATTGAGTCAGATACGTTTGCAACATCTGTTATTATAAGCACGGAGGGTCATTCTTAATTCTCAATAAATTGTTCCTTAATTCTTGAAAGAAATACTCTTCAGCAGAGTTGGAGCAGCTGCCTGTCAACCTTCAGCCTGTCAACATTGTCTGTGTACTGAAACTGCTAATGTGTTTGCTGTTTAGCTAAGGAGCCATTAGCTCGCTTAATGACTCACTGCACAGCTCTAAAGCTCAAACTGTTACGCTGCTACTTCACTCTGTCAGTCTCTCTCTGTCTGGAGACGCCAAATAGCCCCACAGGGACCTTTAACTGTGAGTTGGCTGTGTTAGCACTGAAGTAGGTGTTGACACTGATGGGTGTGCTAACTGCTAATGTGAGTTAGCATAAGCCTCTAAGGGGGAAGTTAACTGTTTTTCAAGTGGCCCCACGAGATACTGCCCTAATCACTGACTAGCTGTAGCATCTCTCTGGAGCTGCAGGCTGAAGGGACTGAAGTGCTCTAACTGCCATATTTTACCATGGAATTTAGTTCTCATCACAGAATATGACGGGAAAGAGATTTAAAGATTCTAATACTTCCACATATCCTTATGATTAATATATTATCACTCACTGTTGATTGGCATTTCAATTTCCCTGATTTAACAGTAAGATCATGAAGTTAAATGGCTTCTTATGACTTTCCGGCCTATTTCAACCCCCCAGCCACCCACACCCCTATGTCTGTCTTCTCTTTCTGTGTCTCACACACACACACACACACACACACACACACACACACACACACACACACACACACACACACACACACACTCTTCTCCTTCACTGTCAGTCTATCTGTCCACAGCAGGCCATGGCGCCATGGACCTTTGTGTTTGCCAATTGAGGCTGAAATCCACACTCCCTCTCCACTCACACGGTATAATCCGCACTGAAAGTCGTAATTAATACATGTATATCTTCTATAATATCCTTAGCCTTTGTCATTGAAACCTGTATGTCATACAAGTTTTAACTTAT